>NC_053389.1:644498786-644754754 GCF_905171765.1 Bufo bufo
GTGGAGGTGGCAGCAGCATGAGGAGGCCAGACAGTAGCAAGATGACATACTTTGGAAGTGGCAGCAGCATAAGGAGACAACAGAATGGCCCAATTACAGAATCTGGAGGTGGCAGCAGCATGAGGAAACTACAGAGTGGCAGAAATACAGAGTCTGAAGGTGTCACGGTGGGGAGTGGGGGAAACCCCCCACTGTATAATATCAGTCGCTGCTACGCCGGATAGCAGGGAACAGGGAGCAGGTCACCTCCTAACGGGACCCTGAAGATCTCCCTAAACTCCTAATGCATGAGCCGGCTCAGAAGGTAAGGGAGCTCATGCTCACCAACCTAGAACCCTAGGTATCCCTGATATGCCCTAAGCCTGAAGACAGGGCAGAGACCACCCATTCATCCTACACAGCGGATCCATGGTGTGTCCAGAAGCCCAGCAGCTGGCCACCAACTAGACAGGGTTCACAGCCGAACGACAGGTAAGTAGCAAAAAGCAACAAACAACCTAGGTTACCAGAACTTACCTATCGCCGACGAGATGGACCGGAAATGCACTGTCTAGATGTTTGCTTAAACCCCTCCGGGAAAGCAACCCCCTTTCGGAGGAAACACACCTCAACACAATAACCTCCAAACAAGGCCCACACCATAACAACATACACCAGGTGGGAGAAAGAAAACAGAAACATGCCGGAGGGGACACATAGACAGAGCAAGGGAAACAATATAACAAATAAGGGTGGCTCACACAGACTTTTACATACAGCCAGGGAGCAGAGCTCCTACACAGACTGAGAAGCAAAATCAAACTGACCTCAGGTTCCAACACCCCAACATATAAGGAGGCCTGAGGTCACACCCACCACACCTTGCAAACACACCTTAACCCCGTGCACACCAGGATGGGAAGGGACACACAACTTGAAGGGGAAGTGTAAAAACATGCAAAAACAACATGTTGCCATCAGCAACAAGCATGCACGGCAAAAGTGTAATGGTCCACAATACCAGACCATAACACAGCCATGACAGAAGGTGGCAGCAGCACTAATAGACCACAGAGTGACAAAATGACAGAGTGTGGAGTTGGCTGCAGCAGCATCATCATGAGGAGGCCACGGAGTGGCCCAATGACAGAGTTTGGAGGTGGCAATAGCATCAGGTGGCCACAGAGTGTGGAGGTGGCAGCAGCATGAGGATGCCACAGAGTGGCAAGGTGACATTGTGTGGAGGTGGCAGCAGCATGAGAAGACCACAGAGTGGCCCATTGACAGAATCTTGAGGTGGCGCCAGCATCAGGAGGCTACAGACTGTCCCAATGACAGAGTTTGGAGGTGGCAGTAGCATCAGGTGGCCACAGAGTGGCACAATGACAGAGTGTGGAGGTGGCAGCAGCATGAGGAAGCCAAAGAGTGCCAATGTGACATAGTGTAGATTTGGCAGCAGCATGAGGATGCCACCGAGTGGCAAGGTGACATTGTGTGGAGGTGGCAGCAGCATGAGAAGACCACAGAGTGGCCCATTGACAGAATCTTGAGGTGGCGCCAGCATCAGGAGGCTACAGAGTGGCACAATGACAGAGTGTGGAGGTGGAAGAAGCATGAGGAGACCATATAGTGGCAGAACGACAGAGTCTGGAGGTGGCGGCAGCATTAGGAGGCCACAGAGTGGCAAAATGACAGAGTTTGGAGGTGGCAGTTGCATCAGGTGGCCACAGAATGGCACAATGACAGCGTCTGGTGGTGGCGGCAGCATGAGGAGGCCACAGAGTGGCAAGGTGACATAGTGTGGAGGTGGCGGCAGCAGCATCAGGAGGCCACAAAGTGGCACAATGACAGAGTGTGACGGTGGCAGCAAAATGAAGAGGCCACAGAGAGGTAAAGTAACATAGTGTGGAGGTGGCAGCCGCATGAGGAGTCCACAGAGTGGCAAGGTGACATAGTGTGGAGAAGGCAGCACCATGAGGAGACCACAGAATGGCCCAATGACAGAGTCTGGCGGTGGCAGCAGCATGAGGAAACTACAGAGTGGCAGAAATATACAGTCTGGAGGTGGTGGCAGCATTAGGAGGCCACAGAGTGGCAAAATGACAGAGTGTGACGGTGGCAGCAAAATGAAGAGGCCACAGAGAGGTAAAGTAACATAGTGTGGAGGTGGCAGCCGCATGAGGAGTCCAAACAGTGGCAAGGTGACATAGTGAGGAGAAGGCAGCACCATGAATAGACCACAGAATGGCCCAATGACAGAGTCTGGCGGTGGAAGAAGCATGAGGAGACCATATAGTGGCAGAAAGACAGAGTCTGGAGGTGGCGGCAGCATTAGGAGGCCACAGAGTGGCAAAATGACAGAGTTTGCAGGCAGCATCAGCATGAGGAGATCACAGAGTGGCCCAATGACAGAGTTTGGAGGTGGCAGTAGCATCAGGTGGCCACAGAGTGGCACAATTACAGCGTCTGGTGGTGGCGGCAGCATGAGGAGGCCACAGAGTGGCAAGGTGACATAGTGTGGAGGTGGCGGCAGCATCAGGAGGCCACAAAGTGGCACAATGACAGAGTGTGACGGTGCCAGCAAAATGAAGAGGCCACAGAGGGGTAAAGTAACATAGTATGGAGGTGGGTGGCAATACTAGTACCCACTTAAGATGGAGGTAGCAGCAGCATCAGGAGGTCACAAAGTAGCAAGGTGACATAGTGTGGAGGTGGCAGCAGCATCAGGAGGCCACAGAATGGCAAGGTGACATAGTGTGGAGGTGGCAGCAGCATCAGGAGGCCACAGAGCGGCAAGGTTACATAATGTGGAGGTGGCAGCAGCATCTGCAGGCCACAGAGTGGCAAGGTGACATAGTGTGGAGGTGGGTGGCAATACTAGTACCCGCTTAAGATGGTGGGTGAAAGAAGGAGCACTTGGCATCAGATGTGTGGCATCAGAAGGGTGGCAGCATCAGAACAGTAGCTGAGGCCTGTAGCCTGAAGAAACCGGTCTCTTTTGTCAAAGTGTTGGTGTGGCACCATGGATGATCTTGTCTGATGCATCAGGAATTGGTGGGTGGAAATCCTGGCTGATCCACGTCTGATTCATCTTGACAAAGTTCAGTCTCTCCACATTTTGGTGGACAGGCGAGTTCTTCTTGGGGTAACTATGGCCCCTGCCGCACTAAAAACCCACTCTGATGCCACACTACTGGCTGGGCAGGACAGCTTTTACAGGGCAAACTCAGCCAGTTGTTGCCACAAATCCAGTTTGGCTGCCCAGTAGTCCAGCGGATCTTCACTGCAAAAGACTTTAGAACTGCACCGCTGAACGGCAAATAATATATTTTTTTTGCCACTAATACACGCCAAAAAGGGCTTTATAACATATAACTGCACCGCTGAACGGCAAATATATATTTTTTTGCCACTAATACACGCCAAAAGTGCTGTAATTTTCGCACTTCACAACACAATGGTTAATAAGCCCTTTTTTCCCCACTAATACAAGCCAAATTTTGCTTTAGAACATAAAACTGCACCGCACAAGGGCAAATAAGACATAGCAATATTTCCTTGTAATAAGCCTGTTAATGGCTGTATCAAACAGCACTTGTACCCTAATAATAGGTAACGGTCTGCTAAAATTACAGAGCTGTATAATGGCAATTTGGATCTGCAGTCAGTGCAGCAAGGTGTAATAGGATTGTTCCTATTACTCAGGCTGTAACCCTGTTCTGCTTCAATGCTGTGGAATAATTCCTCCCTTTCCTTGTCCTACACCTTGAATAATCTTTCCCTGACCTTGTAAATCGTTTTTTCAGCACAATAAAGTCTTTCCTAGCACTGTCCCTAGCGCCTGCTGACGTCTCTCCCTGCACTAAGTACAGTCGTGGCCAAAAGTTTTGAGAATGACACAAATATTAGTTTTCACAAAGTTTGCTGCTAAACTGCTTTTAGATCTTTGTTTCAGTTGTTTCTGTGATGTAGTGAAATATAATTACACGCACTTCATACGTTTCAAAGGCTTTTATCGACAATTACATGACATTTATGGAAAGAGTCAGTATTTGCAGTGTTGGCCCTTCTTTTTCAGAACCTCTGCAATTTGACTGGGCATGCTCTCAATTAACTTCTGGGCCAATTCCTGACTGATAGCAACCCATACTTTCATAATCACTTCTTGGAGTTTGTCAGAATTAGTAGGTTTTTGTTTGTCCACCCGCCTCTTGAGGATTGACCACGAGTTTCCAGGCCATGGACCCAAAATGTCAACGTTTTGGTCCCCGAGCCACTTAGTTATCACTTTTGCCTTATGGCACGGTGCTCCATCGTGCTGGAAAATGCATTGTTCTTCACCAAACTATTGTTGGATTGTTGGAAGAAGTTGCTGTTGGAGGGTGTTTTGGTACCATTCTTTATTCATGGCTGTGTTTTTGGGCAGAATTGTGAGTGAGCCCACTCCCTTGGATGAGAAGCAACCCCACACATGAATGGTCTCAGGATGCTTTACTGTTGGCATGACACAGGACTGATGGTAGCGCTCACCTTTTCTTCTCCGGACAATCCTTTTTCCAGATGCCCCAAACAATCGGAAAGAGGCTTCATCGGAGAATATGACTTTGCCCCAGTCCTCAGCAGTCCATTCACCATACTTTCTGCAGAAGATCAATCTGTCCCTGATGTTTTTTTTGGAGAGAAGTGGCTTCTTTGCTGCCCTTCTTGACACCAGGCCATCTTCCAAAAGTCTGGCCTCACTGTGCGTGCAGATGCGCTCACACCTGCCTGCTGCCATTCCTGAGCAAGCTCTGCACTGGTGGCACTCCGATCCCGCAGCTGAATCCTCTTTAGGAGACAATCCTGGCGCTTGCTGGACCTTTCTTGGACGCCCTGAAGCCTTCTTAACAAGATTTGAACCTCTTTCCTTGAAGTTCTTAATGATCCTATAAATTGTTGATTGAGGTGCAATCTTAGTAGTCACAATATCCTTGCCTGTGAAGCCATTATTATGCAACGCAATGATGACTGCATGCGTCTTTTTGCAGTTCACCATGGTTAACAATGGAAGAACAATGATTTCAAGCATCACCCAATCCCAAACCCAATCAGCCTGACATAATGATCTCCAGCCTTGTGCTCGTCAACATTCTCACCTGAGTTAACAAGACGATTACTGAAATGATCTCAGCAGGTCCTTTAATGACAGCAATGAAATGCAGTGGAAAGTTTTTTTGGGGATTAAGTTAATTTTCATGGCAAAGAAGGACTATGCAATTCATCTGATCACTCTTCATAACATTCTGGAGTATATGCAAATTGCTATTATAAAAATTAAGCAGCAACTTTTCCAATTTCCAATATTAATGTAATTCTCAAAACTTTTGACCACGACTCTACATTGGAAAATGGCTGAATCCAAGATGGCTGAGGCTATTTATAGGGCTGTGACATCACAGGGCTGGCTGCTGATTTGCTGCATGCATGGCATTGTGGGTGATCCTTCGTTCCCAGAGTTCCTTTCTCCATGTCCCCACATGTGCAGCAGCCATTTTAGGAAAAAATGTGAATCATTACCACGAAGCGTGAGGAAATTCGTATTCGGTGCGAATCGAATAATTCCTGAAATTCGGATCGAATTCCACTTCCTCAACTTCGATTCGCTCATCTCTAGTGTCTACATATTATAGTATGAACTCTGTGTATTATAATATGGACTCTGTGTTTTATAATATGGATTCTGTGTATCATAATATCGACTCTGTGTATTATAATATGGACTATGTATATTGCAGAATCAAGGTGGCTCACCTGTCTGCTGTCATGTATGAGGTGCTCAGTGTCTAACTGACTCACCCTGTCAGAAAAAAGTGTATATATCTATTGTATAGACAGGCACTCTGCTACTGGTAACACTCGGAGAGGTAATAACATTAAAAAAGAACAGCATCCGGTGTGATACGTAGGTATGTGTATTATAATATGGGCTCTGTGTCTTATAATATGAACTATGTGTATTATAATATGGACTCTGTATTATAATATGGAATCTGTGAATTATAATATGGACTCTGTGCATTATAATGTATACTCTGTGTATTATAATATGTACTCTGTGTATTATAATATGGACTCTGTGCATTATAATATGGGCTCTGTGTATTATGATATGGACTCTGAGTATTATAATACGGACTCTGTGTATTATACTATGGACTCTGTGCATTATAATATGGACTCTGTGTATTATAATATGGACTCTGTATATTATAATATGGACTCTGTGTATTATGATATGGACTCTGTATTATGATATGGACTCTGTGTATTATACTATGGAATCTGTGTATTATAATATGGACTCTGTGTATTATAATATGGGCTCTGTGTATTATGATATGGACTCTGTGTATTATAATATGGAATATGTGTATTATAATATGGACTCTGTGTATTATAATATGGACTCTGTGTATTATGATATGGACTCTGAGTATTATACTATGGACTCTGTGCATTATAATATGTACTCTGTGTATTATAATATGGACTCTGTGTATTATACTATGGACTCTGTGTATCATGATATGGACTCTGTGTATCATGATATGGACTGGGGGGAATTTATCATAGACTAGCGTTGTAGAATCTCTAGACCTGGTGAAGCCACCATACTCTTTATGACGTCATAATCATTGCCTGGACTGCTCGCACTTATTGTGCTGTCATAATAAATAGAATCTGAATGAGGTCAACCTCTTGTGATGTCACAATGTAGAATGTGGGTAACACTGGGTCACACCCTGGCACCTGTGTCAGTCTTCGTCTGGCTCATCATGTGCTCCCGCAAGAGACGCATTTTGGAGATAGGACAAGTTGAGGCGATTTTGGTCAAGAGAAGAAAAGTAGAAGAAGCCATTCCCCACAAGCGAGAAAGAATAGAAACAGATGAAGTTGAGGATATGGAGGTTGGGGACCGGCAATACACTGATGACATTGAGATGAAAGATGCGTATGACGACACAGAAGAACCAATGGAGGTGGGGGAACGGCAGTACCCTGATGATATTGAGATGATTGATGTAGAAGAGAAATTCACATTTGACAGGGATGGAGACTGCATAATGACGGACATCCGCGCCCCCAAACAGTAACCCTCTAAATAAGGTGCAGGGTATTCTCATTGTTTCTTATTTATTGTTACATCCTGGAACACTTGTACTTACTTTTTGTCTTTTATAAGATCTGGCTGTACAGAACCTGGAAAATACCATACATTACCTGGGACGATTCACAAGAAAAAAAAACATCTACAGAGGTGCAAAAATGAAGATCCACAAATCACAGCCAAAAATGTCAGAAAACAAAAAAAAATCTGTCAATAAATATTTGTTAGTATGTTAATGGTGTTTTTATTTATTTATTTGTTTATGTATTTATTTTTGTACGGGGGGTTAATTGAGAAACTGTCCACGGCCTCTTCGTTCCAGCAGCATCATAAAGTTTGGTCTGGGGTGGTAAATTTGGCAATTGTCCAGGGCAACTTCTTACTAGGGAGTCCTAAAGAGGGTTGGTCTTGGAGGTTAATTGTGAAATCAACCAGGGCTATTTTTCCTAGGGAAATCCCTAGTTGTAGGGGGCTTAACTATAGTAAAGGGGGCACTAAGGAAGAATAACTACTGCGTGGGAGCACAAGGGGTGGTGGGCGGGATCTGGTAAAGCTAGAGGCGTGCTTAGCCTCCTTGGGATTTTCAACAATTAAGAGCTATTCTCTTCCACTCGGTGAGCACGTTCTTCAATCCACGACCTTAGGGGTGTGCAACCTGTGTGGCCGCACAGGGTGTAATAAAATGCACTACTGAAGGGGGTGCTAGATGGGCAGTACTAATTGAACTGCAGTATGAGGCCCTGCCTGTTCATTAAATGAAGGGCCACAGTATTAAACTATCCTTAAAACTGTGTCTATTGACACAAGTATGGAACACAGAGAAAACTATCGAGTTTATATATAAAACTATAAGTAAAATTATAACACTTCCAGGTGGAGCAGTCACATGGGGGAGGAGCTCCCATTGGCTTATTCACTGCACAGACTCCGCCACCACTTGTCGCTCTTCTGGCGGTACTGTGCGGCTCTTCCAGGGACTGGACTGCATGTGTGTACAGAGAAGCACTTTGTGAGGACCACAAAGCAATAAGTCATGTTCTCAATAAGGCTCCTCACTGGCCCTGTCCTCCTCTTACATCCTTGTGTTTATTCTAGCTATACCGATAAGTAAGGAGTAGAGATAAGCGAATTTTTCAAAAATTCGATTTGCCGGATCGCCGAATTTAGTTGGAAAAATTTGGTTAGATCTGAATATATTTGCGGTGAATCGCGTTAAAAAAAGGCTATTTCCTGGCTGCAGAGAGCCTTTATAGTGTTGTAGAACACTGTGCCTTACAGTAACACGCATAGGGAGTCTGCTGTGGTAGTGAAATAATACTGTGAGTCCGAGGGTGACATAGTGTGGAGGTTGCAGCAGCATGAGGAGGCCACAGAGTGGCAAGGTGACATAGTGTGGAGGTGGCAGCAGTATAAGCATACCAAAGAGTGGCCCTATGACAGAGGGTGGAGGTGGTGGCAGCATCAGGAGGCCACAGAGTGTCAAGTTGACATAGTGTGGAGGTGGCAGCCGCATGAGGAGGCCACACAGTAGCAAGATGACATAGTTTGGAGGTGGCAGCAGCATGAGGAGACCACAGAATGGCCCAATTACAGAATCTGGAGGTGGCAGCAGCATGAGGAAACTACAGAGTGGCAGAAATACAGAGTCTGAAGGTGTCACGGTGGGGAGTGGGGGAAACCTCCCACCATATAACATAAGTCGCTGCTACGCCGGATAGCAGGGAACAGGGAGCAGGTCACCTCCTAACGGGACCCTGAAGATCTCCCTAAACTCCTAATGCATGAGCCGCCTCAGAAGGTAAGGGGGCTCATGCTCACCAACCTAGAACCCTAGGTATCCCTGCTATGCCCTAAGCCTGAAGACAGGGCAGTGACCACCCATTCATCCTACACAACGGATCCATTTGGTCTCCAGAACCCCAGCAGCTGGCCACCAACTAGACAGGGTTCACAGCCGAACAACAGGTAAGTAACAAAAGGCAATAGACAACCTAGGTTACCAGAACTTACTTGTCGCTGACGAGATGGACCGGAAACGCACTGTCTAGATGTTTGCTTAAACCCCTCCGGAAAAAAAGCAACCCCTTTTCGGAGGAAACACACCACAACACAATAACCTCCAAACAAGGCCCACACCATAACAACATGCACCATGTGTGAGAGGGAAAACAGAAACATGCCGGAGGGGACACACAGACAGAGCAAGGGAAACAATATAACAAATAAGGGTGGCTCACACAGACTTTTACATACAGCCAGGGAGCAGAGCTCCTACACAGACTGAGAAGCAAAATCAAACTGACCTCAGGTTCCAACACCCCAAAATATAAGGAGGCCTGAGGTCACACCCACCACACCTTGCAAACACACCTTAACCCCGTGCACACCAGGATGGGAAGGGACAAACAACTTAAAGGGGAAGTGTCAAAACATGCAAAAACAACATTTTGCCACCAGCAACAAGCATGCACGGCAAAAGTGTCATGGTCCACAATACCACACCATGACACAGCCGTGACAGAAGGTGGCAGCAGCACTAATAGACCACAGAGTGACAAAATGACATAGTGTGGAGTTGGCTGCAGCAGCATCATAATGAGGAGGCCACGGAGTGGCACAATGACAGTGTGGAGGTGGCAACAGCATCAGGATGCCATAGAGTGGCAAGGTGACATTGTGTGGAGGTGGCAGCAGCATGAGGAGACCACAGAGTGGCCCATTGACAAAATCTTGAGGTGGCGCCAGCATCAGGAGGCTACAGAGTGGCACAATGACAGAGTGTGGAGGTCGCAGCAGCATGAGGAGACCATATAGTGGCAGAAAGACATAGTCTGGAGGTAGCGGCAGCATTAGGAGGCCACAGAGTGGCAAAATGACAGAGTGTGCAGGCAACATCAGCATGAGGAGATCACAGAGTGGCCCAATGACAGAGTTTGGAGGTGGCAGCAGCATGAGATGACCAAAGAGTGGCACAATGACAGTGTCTGGAGGTGGCGGCAGCATGAGGAGGCCACAGAGTGGCAAGGTGACATACTGTGGAGGTGGCAGCAGCATAAGGATACCACAGAGTGGACCAATGACCGAGTGTGGAGTTGGCGGCAGCATTAGGAGGCCACAGAGTGGCAAAATTACAGAGTGTGCAGTTGGCAGCAGCAGCATCAGGAGTAGGCCACATAGTGGGAAAATGACAGTGTGGAGGTGGCAGTAGCATCAGGATGCCATAGAGTGGCAAGGTGACATAGTGTGGAGGAGACAGCAGCCTAAGAAGAACACAGAGTGGCCCAATGACAGAGTCTAGAGGTGGTGGCTGCATGAGGAGGACACCAAATGGCATAATATCATTGTGTGGAGCTGGCAGCAGCATGAATAGGCCACAGAGTGGCAAGGTGACAAAGTGTGGAGGTAGCAGCAGCATGAGGAGGCCACAGAGTGGCAAGTTGACATAGTGTGGAGGCGGCAGCGGCATAAGGAGA
The DNA here is from genome assembly GCF_905171765.1 of Bufo bufo. Classification (NCBI taxonomy): domain Eukaryota; kingdom Metazoa; phylum Chordata; class Amphibia; order Anura; family Bufonidae; genus Bufo; species Bufo bufo. The sequence goes on from NC_053389.1 coordinate 644,509,386, forward strand.
CCACAGAGTGGCCCATTGACAGAGTCTGGAGGTGGTGGCAGCATGAGCAGACCACAGGGTGGCCCAATGACAGAGTCTGGAGGTGGCGGCAGCATCGGGAGGCTGCAGAGTGGCACAATTACAGAGTGTGGAGATGGCAGCAGCATAAGGAGACCACAGAGTGGCAGAATGACAGAGTGTGGAGGTGGCGGAAGCATTAGGAGGCTACAGAGTGTAAAATTACAGAGTGTGGATGTGGCAGCAGAATCAGGAGGCCACAGAGTGGCAAGGTGAAATATTGTGGAGGTGGGTGGCAATACTAGTACCCGCTTAAGATGGAGGTAGCAGCAGCATCAGGAGGTCACAAAGTAGCAATGTGACATAGTGTGGAGGTGGCAGCAGCATCAGGAGGCCACAGAATGGCAAGGTGACATAGTGTGGAGGTGGCAGCAGCATCAGGAGGCCACAGAGTGGCAAGGTTACATAATGTGGAGGTGGCAGCAGCATCAGGAGGCCACAGAGTGGCAAAGTGATATATTGTGGAGGTGGGTGGCAATACTAGTACCCGCTTAAGATGGTGGGTGAAAGAAGGAGCACTTGGCATCAGATGTGTGGCATCAGGAGGGTGGCAGCATCAGAACAGTAGCTGAAGCCTGTAGCCTGAAGAAACCGGTCTCTTTTGTCAAAGTGTTGGTGTGGCACCATGGATGATCTAGTCTGATGCATCAGGAATTGGTAGGTGGAAATCCTGGCTGATCCACGTCTGATTCATCTTGACAGTCTATCCATATTTTGGGTGGACAGGCGAGTTCTTCTTGGGGTAAATATGGCCCCTGCCGCACTAAAAACCCACTCTGATGCCACACTACTGGCCAGGCAGGACAGCTTTTCCAGGGCAAACTCAGCCAGTTGTTGCTACAAATCCAGTTTGGCTGCCCAGTAGTCCAGCGGATCTTCACTGCAAAAGGCTTTAGAACTGCACCGCTGAACGGCAAATAATATATATTTTTTTGCCACTAATACACGCCAAAAAGGGCTTTAGAACATATACCTGCATCGCTGAACGGCAAATATATATTTTTTTGTCACTAATACACGCCAAAAGTGCTGTAATTTTCACACTTCACAACACAATGGTTAATAAGCCCTTTTTTCCCACTAATACAAGCCAAATTTTGCTTTAGAACATAAAACTGCACCGCACAAGGGCAAATAAGACATAGCAATATTTCCTTGTAATAAACCCTGTTAATGACTGTATCAAACAGCACTTGCACCCTAATAATAAGAACGGTCTGCTGGAATTACAGAGCTGTATAATGGCAATTTGGATCTGCAGTCAGTGCAGCAAGGTGTAATAGGATTGTTCCTATTACTAAGGCTGTAACCATCCCTACTGAACCCTGTTCTGCTTCAATCCTGTGGAATAAATCCTCCCTTTCCTTGTTCTACACCTTGAATAATCTTTCCCTGAACTTGTAAATCGTTTTTTCAGCACAATGAAGTCTTTCCTAGCACTGTCCCTAGCGCCTGCTGACGTCTCTCCCTGCACTAAGTACATTGGAAAATGGCTGAATCCAAGATGGTTGAGGTTATTTATAGGGCTGTGAAATCACGGGGCTGGCTGCTGATTGGCTGCATGCATGGCATTGTGGGTGATCCTTCGTTCCCAGAGTTCCTTGCTCCATGTCCTCACATGTGCAGCAGCCATTTTTCGGAAAAAATGTGAATCATTACCACGAAGCGTGAGGAAATTCGTATTCGGTGCGAATCGAATAATTCCTGAAATTCGGATCGAATTCCACTTCGTCAACTTCGATTCGCTCATCTCTAGTGTCTACATATTATAGTATGAACTCTGTGTATTATAATATGGACTATGTATATTGCAGAATCAAGGTGGCTCACCTCTCTGCTGTCATGTATGAGGTGCTCAATGTCTAACTGGCTCACCCTGTCAGAAAAAAGTGTATATATCTATTGTATAGACAGGCACTCTGCTACTGGTAACACTCGGAGAGGTAATAACGTAAAAAAAGAAACTTTAATATATATAATAAAATAGGTTAAAATGACCTCTAAAGTGCGCACAAAAAATATTTAAAAAGATAATGACAGTCATATATATACAAATTGATAACACTGATGATCTGACAATGATCACATAAAATCAGAATAATTAATCAATGGCCACACGTATTAAGCAAATATATTGCTGCATTTGTGGGAGGGGAAGCTGATTACAAGGCTAATTATACGCACCTGTGGGCCCAGGCTGGCTGATTACTAGGCTATTTATAGGCACCTGTGGGCCCAGGCTGACGATGATTCAGCTGATTTCACTACCTCTGAGTCAGCTCTAGGATACAGCAGCATGGTGTGGAGCAGGGCTGGGACAAGGCCATTTGGTGCCCAGGGCGAAGATGGCAAACTGTTTTTAAGAAAGAATCAATGTTGTTTCAAAACAAGAATATACTTAAAGCAATAGAACAAAGGACTGTGGGACTTTGAAAGTCACAGACACTATAAAGTTCCCCCCCATCATCATGTGCCAGTTTTGTAATAAGCCCCCCCAATGTGCCAGTAACACTATTGTAAAAAAAAACAAAAAAACAAAAAAAAAACACTTATACTTACCTAAGTGTCAGCGATGCGATGCAGCCTCTTCCTGTGTCCCACGCTGTAATGTAAGGCTCAGGCGGCACGATGACGTCATTGCGCCGGCCTCTGATAGGCTGCCGGCCTAGTGCCTGCAGCCAGGGGCGTACATAAAAATCACTGGGCCCCATAGCAGGAATCTAAATTGGGCCCCCATTCCCCTTTTATAGCCCCTCCCTTTGTTCCATGAACTATTCTTGCTGCTGCGTTTTATAATTTATGCCATCAGGGCCGGAATGGGATTACAAAACAGCCCTGGCACACAAAAGAGGTATAATAGATGCAGATGTATATTATATACAGCAGTGTACAGTTATGTGAGGTACGCGGTATAATAGATGCAGTGTGTACAGGTATATAGTATATTCCCTAGTGTTCTGATATGTGAGGTACAGGGTATAATAGATGCAGTGTGTACAGGTATATAGTATATACAGCAGTGTACTGATATGTGAGGTACGGGGTATAATATATGCAGTGTATACAGTATATACAGTAGTGTAATATGTGAGGTACGAGGTATAATAGATGCAGTGTGTACAGGTATATAGTAAATACAGCAGTGTATTGACACCTCGTACCTCACATATCAGTACACTGCTGTATATACTATATATCTGTACACACTGCATCTATTATACCTCGTACCTCACATATATAGTATATACAGAAGTGTACTGATATCTGTACACACAGCATCTATTATACCTCATACCTCACATATCAGTGCACTGCGGTATATACTATATATCTGTACATATTGCATGTATAATACTGTGTAATATATGCAGTGTGTGTGCATGTATGTGTGTGTATATATATATATATATATATATACAGAGCAGTGTATTGATGTGACACATAGAAGGTATAATACTGTAGATGCAGTGTTTATAGAAATATGTGGTCAGTTATGCATTATAGTCACTGTGAGGTACATGAGGTAGTGGTAACTGTCTGAAGTAGTATACTGTACATGAGTGAGCAATGAGTAAAAACAGGGCATGGAGGGGGGGGGGGGGGGGGTAAATGATGAAAAGTGGAGGACCTCCTCTTACCTCTCCATTCCAGTCTGTATGGATCAATACAGAGCTGCTTGTGAACTTTTAATACTTGCTGTTAGGGGTTGAAGGACCTGTGATGATGTCATCACAGGTCCTGGCAGATGTACCTTTGAAACCTAGGAACTACACCATTTTTGGTGCAGTTCCTTTGCTAGATTCTGCAGGACCTGTGATGTTGAAGATGATGTCATCACAGGTCCTGGCAGATGCACTGTTCTAACCTGGGAACTACACTTTACACTGTGCAGTTCCCTTACAGGACCTGTGATGACATCATCAAAGGTCCTTTAGCTTTAGAAAGGTAAACAGGAGTAATTAGGGGGCGGGGCCTCTCCTCCACTTCGGTGCCTGCCTGCAGCCTATCAGAGGAAAGGGAAGGGACACGCCTCTCCCTCCCCTGCACCTCCGCTGGCACAGACAGTTTACAATGGAGATGAGCGCAATGGAAGCGCTCATCTCCCTGTGCCCGGCGGCGGCTGCTCACTTGGGGGGGGGGGGTCATTTTAGTTGGGGGGGCACATGGGGGGGCACAGCATGATGTAGGGGGGGCCGTGGCCCCCTCTGGCACCCCCCTGGCGACGCCACTGCTGCTGGCACTTCACCTGCGCCCCCCTCCTGTCCGCAAATGGTAGCGCCCAGGGCACCCGCTCCTTCGGCCCCTGCCTTGTACCGGCCCTGGTGTGGAGGCTCCTTTACGGGCGACGGCAGAATGTCTCAGGAGCACGCTGGTATTCATGGTAGGATCGGCGTTGTTTGTATGGGACCCACGCTGCGGTCTGCGACATGTAGCGCTCTGGAATGAAGTAGAGTTTGGGCGCTAATGGTCGAACCATGGTTGTTTGTATTGTTTGTCTGGCTATTCAGAGGCCTGGTGGGGCCATTGCATACAGTTATTGGGGTAGCATGTGCTTAGAGTGGGCATGGTTGTATGTTTTCTGATACCTGCGTTACATGCGGGGCGCGTGTCTGCAGTTGGCTCAAGCTACGCGTGCTGGGTTTAAGTGATGGTAAATGTGGATCAATGGGCGATGATTTAAAAAAGGAAAAAAAAACAAAAACTCCTGCAGCATCATGTGGAGGTTCGGTTGCGCCTGGGCAATGGCAGAAGGTGCCAGGCGAGTGCTGGCATTCACGGTAGGATTGGACTTGGTTACACGGTCCGTGACTTGTAGGGGCGAATGGGGTTGGGCTCCAATGGTCAAATGATTGTGGTTAGGATTGTTACCTTCAAAGCTACGTCCGTGTGTCTGCATTTACATTTTGTCCTATACGCCATTCACTACAAGAGCTGCGTTCATGCGTCCGCTGTTGCATTACATTAATACCCTGCTCACTTTCAGATTGCATTCATACGGCTGCTTTATACCATGCTCCTCATACTCATACACAGAGCTGTGCCCATACCATGTTTTTAGGCACCACTCGCATCCAGAGCTGCATTCACCCACTTGTTCTTACATCATGTGTTATACTCTGCGTTCACTTAAAACTGCATTTCTTTTCATTGCTACATAATGGTTACTCAGTATTCTTACTAGGGCTATAAGCACACCACTCTGATACTGCTCTTCCGATAAAGATAGCTGCTTTCTTTTCAGGCTTACGTTTCTTTCCTCGGTGGTTTGTTACATTCCTTAGGCCTACCTTTTTCTGTTTACTTGGGGGTGAAGAGAGGAGAAAGGGAAAAAAAAAAGAAAAAAAAAAAGGGTGGTCTTTAATCCTGGTTTGCATTCACTTAGACTGGTCTCCTTTACTTCTGGTTCGCATTCACTCAGATTGATCTCCCGCCCCAGTTAACCAAATAGCTGTGGGTCATAACCTGACTTTATGTACGTATGTCATGAGAAAAGAAATAGGATAATGGATAGAATCCTGATGACTAATGATAATTGCGAAACAAATGTTTGTGTATACTTAGGAAATATCACTGCCTATGTTTTCTCTTGGATTCTTGACTAAAGATAATTGCGTAACAAATGTCTGTGTATACTTAGGAAATATCATTGCCTATGTTCTTTTCTTGGATTTTTGTCTATTTTTTATTTGTGGCCGGGGCTATGTGTGACAGAACCTACCCCCTGATGTACGCCCCAACAGAACTAGCGGCTTGAGTTGTGCCATAACCGCTTCCATCGAGAGTACACCTGAAAGAGGGCATACCCTGTAGGAGAGTGAAAGGAAAAGGGCGGGCTGGGAGGGGAACACTGCTGCCGTCTGTCCCCTGGAGAAAGGTGCGTGCCAGATATAGGGCAGGGCGCCCCTCCCACAAATGCAGGCCAATGAATCGGCCTTAATACTTGTGGCCGGGGCTATGTGTGGCAGAACCTACCCCCTGATGTACGCCCCAACAGAACTAGCGGCTTGAGTTGTGCCATAACCGCTTCCGTCGAGAGTACACCTGAAAGAGGCCAAGAAACCCAGCATGAAAATACAAATCACGTTTATTGACATATTACAACGCCAAACTCTGAAAGGCACAAGAAATCTCGCTAACAGGGTTTGGAACATATCGGCTGTAACAAGACGAACGCCACCGGCCCAACTTACGTATAATGTGTGCTGGCACCTGATTCCTAGAAGCGGCCGAGGCTGCCCCTATCCTGAACGAATGCCCTGACATCGTGAGGGGGTCCAACCCTAGATTGACCGCGAGTACACGCGTATGCGCTACAAATTGGGAGGTGGACAATGCTGCTGTCCCAAAGGGCAACAATGGGGTGTAAGTGCCGCGACCGGCCAGTGCCTCTGACAATTCCTGCAAGAAGCGGACCGGACACCGTTTGTGAGAAGTGGGGAAGAATCTGATCTGGGTAGGGGGACCTGACTGGGAGGTCTTGGTCACAGGCAAAGACAAGACAAAACCCTCTGGGCTAGGGACCAGCTGGCGGCCAGCTAGGAAGGGGCCACTAAGTGACAGTGACGTGAATTCTCCTGGCCTCATGAAGCCGTAAAAGGCTAAGTAGATGGCAGCTTTGAGCACTAAGCTCTGTAGAACCCCGAAAGGGCTTAGGTCTAACAAATCGGACATGCCTCTGAACACTGGGCCGGAAATGGGCTGTCTACGGGAGCTGACACCTGGGGTACAGTTCTGTAGACCTTTCAACGTGGCCTTGACCACGTGACTGGAAAATAACGATGTTCTTTCTGGATGGGAGCAGGACAAATGATGCTGGACCCCTGACAGGTAAGTTTTGACGGTGCTATGTGAAAGGTGCATATGCCCATGACAGTACCCGATGAACGACAATATGAAGTCAATATGGCCAAGGCCGCCTCGGGGGTTTTCCTGCTGGAACTTGCAGTACAACCGCCAGCCAGTGTTGTACGCCCTGGTGGTATTAGCCGAGAGCGACCTGGCAAACAGCCCATGGGCCGTAGCTAAGTATTCGTTCAACTGGGAATGAGCGCGGTCGGATGAGGAGACGGGGTTCTCGATGTTTCGGCTTCGGGGCAAACCTGAGAAAACAAAGAGTAATTCTGCTTAGCTAGTGAGTCAACTGCTACTACCTGCGCGTCATGTATGAGGGAGCCACAGAACAAGAAATTGTGTAGGAGTGACAACTGTACCAGACGTCTCATCAAGGACATGGCCAGTTGAGACCTGGATTTGCCACTGTCAAGGATAGCCACGGCGGAGGGGCTATCAGAGACAAAGACCACGGTACGGCCTGTCCAATGGTTACCCCAAACATGCGCCGCCGCCACCACGGGATACAAGTCCCTAGCCTCCGTTGAGTGGGAAATTCCTGTGGCCTCGCAAAACACCTCCGGCCACGCCCCATTCAGCCAATGGGAGCCAAAAATAGCAGCGAAACCAGTGCTAACCCCGCTGCTGGAGAATATAACGGGGGAGTTGTGCAAGACCGCCGGGACAAACATGGACACGCCGTTCCAATGACTCAAGAAGTGGTCCCACATGCTCAAATCCGCTTGCGCTTGGCTGTCGAGGAACACTGGACTATCCTGACAGGGGGCTGCTGAGAGGAGTGGTAGCAATCTGGCTACAAAAGACCTACCCTGAGGAATGACGCGCATGGCAAAATTTAACATGCCTAACAAGGACTTCAGTTCTACCTTGGTGGTGACCCTACCAGTGACGAAACTGTGAATGACTGCCCGGACCCTAACCAACTTATCTTCCGGCAATCTAGCTGACATGCTCTCTGTATCTAACACGATGCCCAGGAAGGTGATGATGGTCGCAGGGCCATCCACTTTTTGGGGGAAACAAGGATCCCTAACTGAGCGAAGCATGCTAACAGGCTCTGGAGATCGTGCCGTGAGCCCCGTGGGGATTCGATCAGCAAGAAATCGTCCAAGTAATGTATAACATGTTCGCAACCAAATCTTTTCTCAAGGATCCAATGCAATGCTTTCGCCAGCTGATCGAAAATCCAAGGGCTGCTACGGGACCCGAAAGTCAACTTAGTTGCGAAATAATAAAGGGAATTCCACTTGATCCTGTGCCACCGCCATAGCTCTGGCCTGATCGGCATCAACTTGAAAGCGTCGGATATGTCCGCTTTGGACAAGATCGCCCCAGGGCCTGTGGCAAGGATGAGTGCAATAGCCTGATCGATGGAGGCGTACACCATGCTGACCTCTTCCGCTGGAATGAGCGAATTCAGACTGGGTGTAGTTAACCCATGGGGCGCTGACAGATCGAAAATCAATCTTTCTTTGTGGCTGAACTTACCCGTGACTACCCCTATGGGGCTGACCCTCCAACGTTCAAATGGGAGGACAAAAAGGGGCCGATGATGTACCCCTTGTCTAACTCCAACTGGAGGAGTCTATCTATGGACCCAGGGTTGTGTGACGCAGATTGCAGGTTTCTACACTCATGGGTGTCGTCCGGTAACGCCACAAGACCTGTGTGAAAACCATTAGTAAAACCTGACACAAGAAAGTCGCGAAAGGAAGCATCCTCATGCCCCTGCAAGTAAAATTCAAGGAGGTCTACATTTACCACGCTCATGTAATGTTTATCAGTTTTTAATGAACAGGCAACCTTCGGGTGGGCTCGGAAACAGTTGACGCAAATGTGCAACAGACGGCACTGACTATAATTGCAAGTGGCGAAATTAAAGTTGTTACAAATTTGCGACCTGCCCAGGTACGTGATTGGGCGGCCGAGTTTGTCTACAGTAGGATTTTGCTGGACGCCAGCCGACGGACCGGGGATAGGGGGAGAAGGATTGGACCTCGGGGCACTCGCGGCATTATGACACCATTCTCCTGTGTGATAGATGGACTGGCACGAGGAACATGCCGGGGCTTTAAGCCCAGCGAAGTGCCTACAGAATATCTCTGTGTCTATGTTGGACCAGTTGGTGGTAAACTGGAACTGACTGAGCGCTGCTGCCGCCTTTGCGGAGAACGAGCAATGGTAGTCATAAAACCCGAACCCTCCGTACTTGTAGCCTAACTCAGTGACCCTGAACAGATACAGGTCCAACTCCTCTCTCCTATCTGGCCATACTGAACAGATGATATCTCGGTAGAGACTAAAGGCAAGTACAAACTCCGGAATCGTTAATTTCCTGCTAAGCCTGAGATTGCGTCCCTTCAGGACAACAGAAACATCGCCGCACGCAATGACCCTGTTGTCTGATAGGTCACGAGTGGCAATTAGGAGGGAGGCTAGGTTCACGTCTCTGCCATCGAGGATGTCCTTTTTGATATTTGCCGGAATGAAATGGGCTGGAGTGACGTTGGGCACTGTAACAAAGTTACCTGAGGTACTGGCAACAGGTGCCGTTGCTACTGGTAACAGAGTGGCGGGTGAAGATAAGCCAGTGACCCTAGCCTCCACCGACTCCAACCTGGTTTGCACACCAGACATAGAGGAGGTGAGGCTATTCAGCATGACGTGGAGCTGCGTCAAGGAGGTCTGAACCGTGGCCATAGAGACCTCTCGATGACTCGGTTCGGCAGGGGTGGACCCCAGCAGCCTGTACAACTCCGCCTTCCGGGCAGTGGCCAGAAAAGGAATGCCTCTTTTGGTTAGTTCAGACATGAGTTTGGGCACAGTCCAATTGCGTAAAGACGGAATACTGCCGGAATCCGATGCCCTGGAACCCAAGTCTTCGCCAGAAGCATCCACGATATCTGATACGTGCGACATGCCCAGACTGTAAAACAAGCAAAATGACGGATTGTCACTACCACTGTCTAGCACCAACTGACTAACACCCGTGCCTAGACACCACCACCGCCACAGCAGAAACCGTCATGCAAAGGTTACTGACCCTGGTGACCACCTGATAGCGGAGGTACGGAGAAAGAGGAGACGTGTGACAGTGAAACAAATTGGAGCCAAAGAAGGAGGACCTTACCGAAAACCGGACACAATGCTGATATGAGAAGAATACAAGGAATCAACCGTTGAAATAAACCTGTTCGCATGAATTAAGCAGAATAAGTATTTTCCCTTTTTTTTTTTTTTTTTATATAGTGCTTGCGCCTGCGTTCAAGTTGCCCAGAGCTGGGCGACGAGACACGAAAGTCAGATATCCGCGGTTCTCGTGGAGTTGGCTGAACGGCTGCCGGGCCTATGCCACAAAATAAAACCCACAGCTATCTATGCAGCAAGCAAATTGAAAAAGTGCATGAAGACAGGCAAATGCACAAACCTGCACACCTGAAACCAGAACAATGGAAGAAACGCCATGCAATGTGAATGGTCTGGCGTGCCCCTGCTGGCCTACGTCCAGGGGCGCCTGTTACTGGGGGAACTAGCCCCACCAACTCATCACCATCACACTGCACGGCATTACCCCCCTACCTAACTGGTAGCGCGGCGGCCCGTGCCAGACTTTACCCCCCACAAAGATACTATCTGCCTGAACCCCTACAGTATCAGTTTTCCAGCAACCATAAACTTCCAGAGAAGTATTACTAGATCTTGAAAAGTAACAACTGCGAAATCATGAACCAAGCCTCAAGTAGCCACATGTGGCCTGCCGCCATGGCACTACAAAGAGACTTCATCAAGCTCCCTGGATCAGCAAATCGCCTCAGTGTCTAAGTTCATGAGGCCATAGATGACGTCATAGAAAGTTAGCACGTTACCTAGAGTCAAGGATCCTGTGGCGTATGTGGCCAGCTGTAACATGAATCGGCCCTAATACATGTTGAAAAGGAAAAATAAAAATATTTGGAAATAAAAAAAAGAGTCTCTCACGCATGGCTCCGCCATTAGAGTCTCTCACGCACGACTTCTCCCTTTTAGTGTTACATATGACTCCGCCATTAGTCTCTCACGCATGGCTTCTCCGTTTAAATTTTACACACGTAACTCCGCCATTCGAGGCTGGCTGCGTGGTCCCACAACAAGTAAGTTCCATGTCTTTTTCTGTCCTCAGACCCGCTCGCATGGCTCGGTCATCTGTGGCTCGCAATACAATTTTCTTGTGGTGGCTCGCACGTGTGGCTTGTGCCATTAGAGTCTCACTCACGTTATTGTTTTCCCTGACTCTTTTATTTTCTAGGTTGTTGGGTTTTCATTGTTTTCTTTATAAGCAGTCATCCCAAGCCTGCCTTTGCGGACATCATCTTCTCCTAGGCATGCTTACTTAATCTACAAACTCGGGCTGAGGGTGTTGGTGTCTGGCCTAAGTCCTGGGTATCGTTCCATCTTCCAGTAGGAGGTACAGTAATAAGGCGCAGTTTACGAATTCTGTCATGTCTTCTGACACGACAAGTCCTATTACGACTACAGGCGCAGCATACATAGTTTATCACGACCTTAAGATTATTTTCTGTCACAACTGCAGGTATTATGTGTACGTTCTGTCCTAATTACAGGCAACATTAGCTCGTTAAATCAAAATAGCCATGTATTCCTGTGGATGGTTCCCCAGGCCTGGTGGGTTTACACATTTCACTTAATTTACTACTACAGTAAGACGGCAGACGCCATGTTCTAACTTTTGGGCCCTTAATAGGAAGTGTGGTCTGGGGAATAAGTAGAGGTAAAGTATTTTGCCACCAGGAACAGTCGGTGCCCGATCAGGGCCTCTGGCGGATGGTTGGAGTTCATCTAGGCCCTTCCAACAGATTCACCATTGTTTGTTTCAGTCTGCAGCTCTCAGGATTCAGATGTTCTCGTAATATGGTCATATGTTAGTCAACATAGGAGTAAATCGTTCCTGGTTACCAGCCACTCTTTCAATTGCATCAGCATTAACCATCTCCAAGAACGATGTGGCGAAGCACATGACAAAGAGGTAAGGTAGATGGAAGTGACTGTGATATATACAGTATATTCCGCACCTTCATCGTGAAAGGTCTTTGCCGTTCAAAATCGGGTGTCGTAACGGTATGTATATATTTACTCTAAACAAGGTCTGCTCTTTTTGGCCCCTTTAGGCTGCCCTACCACGGCAGTCATGGCATAACTCCACTGCTTGTTGTAGATAGGGGTTAGATAGGTTAGGTTCACCTTTCTGATAGCCTATCCGACCACAAATATAGTATTCTTTAGCATAAACTGTACAAAAACGCATGTGGAGGATCCGTTTTTGCAAGTAAATATTTGAAAAGGTGTCCAACCTCTATTCACAGAGATAGCAGTATATACTTCCACCTCATAGGAGCCACAATTGCTAGTGATGTTTGCAATACTGTGTTGAAACAATGTGGCAGCATTTGATACGAAGGTGTAATAGAGCAAATCACTCTTAGCAGTTCAACAGCATCCGGTGTGATACGTAGGTACAGTTTGTGTATTATAATATGGGCTCTGTGTCTTATAATATGAACTATGTGTATTATAATATGGGCTCTGTGTATTATGATAAGGACTCTGTATTATAATATGGAATCTGTGTATTATAATATGGGCTCTGTGTATTATGAAATGGACTCTGTGTATCATGATATGGACTCTGTATTATGATATGGACTGGGGGGAATTTATCATAGACTAGCGTTGTGGAATCTGTAGACCTGGTGAAGCCACCATACTCTTTATGACGTCATAATCATTGCCTGGACTGCTCGCACTTATTGTGCTGTCATAATGAATAGAATCTGAATGAGGTCAACCTCTTGTGATGTCACAATGTAGAATGTGGGTAACACTGGGTCACACCCTGGCACCTGTGTCAGTCTTCGTCTGGCTCATCATGTGCTCCCGCAAGAGACGCATTTTGGAGATAGGACAAGTTGAGGCGATTTTGGTCAAGAGAAGAAAAGTAGAAGAAGCCATTCCCCACAAGCGAGAAAGAATAGAAACAGATGAAGTTGAGGATATGGAGGTTGGGGACCGGCAATACGCTGATGACATTGAGATGAAAGATGCGTATGACGACACAGAAGAACCAATGGAGGTGGGGGAACGGCAGTACCCTGATGATTTTGAGATGATTGATGTAGAAGAGAAATTCACATTTGACAGGGATGGAGACTGCATAATGACGGACATCAGCGCCCCCAAACAGTAACCCTCTAAATAAGGTGCAGGGTATTCTCATTGTTTCTTATTTATTGTTACATCCTGGAACACTTGTACTTACTTTTTGTCTTTTATAAGATCTGGCTGTACAGAACCTGGAAAATACCATACATTACCTGGGACAATTCACAAGAAAAAAAACATCTACAGAGGTGCGAAAATGAAGATCCACAAATCACAGCCAAAAATGTCAGAAAACAAAAAAAAATCTGTCAATAAATATTTGTTAGTATGTTAATGGTTAATTTATTTATTTGTTTATGTATTTATTTTTGTACAGGGGGTTATTTGAGCAACTGTCCATGGCCTCTTCGTTCCAGCAGCATCATAAAGTTTGGTCTGGGGGTGGTAAATTTGGCAATTGTCCAGGGCAACTTCTTACTAGGGGGTCCTAAAGAGGGTTGGTCTTGGAGGTTAATTGTGAAATTGACCAGGGCCATTTTTCCTAGGGAAATCCCTAGTTGTAGGGGGCATAACTATAGTAAAGGGGGCACTAAGGAAGAATAACTGCGTGGGAGCAGAAGGGGTGGTGGGTGGGATATGGTGAAGCTAGAGGCGTGCTTAGCCTCCTTGGGCTTTTCAACAATTAAGAGCTATTCTGTTCCACTCGGACAGCACGTTCTGCAATCCACGACCTTAGGGGTGTGCAACCTGTGAGCCGCACAGGGTGTAATAACCTGCACTACTGAAGGGGGTGCTAGATGGGCAGTACTAATTGAACTGCAGTATGAGGCCCTGCCTGTTCATTAAATGAAGGGGCCACAGTATTAAACTATCCTTAAACCTGTGTCTATTGACACAATAGTTTTCTCTGTGTTCTATACTTGAGTTTATATATAAAACTATAGGTAAAATTATAACACTTCCAGAGGAGAAGTCACATGGGGGAGGAGCTCCCATTGGCTTATTCACTGCACAGACTCCGCCACCACTTGTCGCTCTTCTGGCGGTACTGCGCGGCTCTTCCAGGGACTGGACTGCATGCGTGTACAGAGAAGCACTTTGTGAGGACCACAAAGCAATAAGTCATGTTCTCAATAAGGCTCCTCACTGGCCCTGTCCCCCTCTTACATCTTTGTGTTTATTCTAGCTATACCGATAAGTCAGGAGTAGAGATGAGCGAATTTTTCAAAAATTCGATTTGCTGGTTCGCCGAATTTAGTTGGAAAAATTTGGTTAGATCTGAATATATTTGCGGTGAATCGCGTTAAAAAACGGCTATTTCCTGGCTGCAGAGAGCCTTTTATAGTGTTGAAGAACACTGTGCCTTGCAGTAACACGCATAGGGAGTCTGCTGTGGTAGTGAAATAATACTGTGAGTCCGAGGGTGACATAGTGTGGAGGTTGCAGCAGCATGAGGAGGCCACAGAGTGGCAAGGTGACATAGCGTGGAGGTGGCAGCAGTATAAGGATACCAAAGAGTGGCCCTATGACAGAGTGTGGAGGTGGTGGCAGCATCAGGAGGCCACAGAGTGGCGCAATGACTTAGTGTGGAGGTGGCAGCAACATGAGGAGACCCCAGAATGGCCCAATTACAGAATCTGGAGGTGGCAGCAGCATGAGGAAACTACAGAGTGGCAGAAATACAGAGTCTGAAGGTGTCACAGTGGGGAGTGGGGGAAACCCCCCACCGTATAATATAAGTCGCTGCTATGCCAGATAGCAGGAAACAGGGAGCAGGTCACCTCCTAACGCGACCATGAAGATCTCCCTAAACTCCTAATGCATGAGCCGCCTCAGAAGGTAAGGGGGCTCATGCTCACCAACCTAGAACCCTAGGTATCCCCGCTATGCCCTAAGCCTGAAGACAGGGCAGAGACCACCCATTCATCTTACACAACGGATCCATGGTGTCTCCAGAAGCCCAGCAGCTGGCCACCAACTAGACAGGGTTCACTGCCGAACAACAGGTAAGTAACAAAAGGCAATAGACAACCTAGGTTACCAGAACTTACCTGTCGCCGACAAGATGGATCGGAAATGCACTGTCTAGATGTTTGCTTAAACCCCTCCGGGAAAGCAACCCGCTTTCGGAGGAAACACACCACAACACAATAACCTCCAAACAAGGCCCACAAAATAACAACATTCACCATGTGTGAGAGCGAAAACAGAAACATGCCGGAGGGGACACACAGACAGAGCAAGGGAAACAATATAACAAATAAGGGTGGCTCACACAGACTTTTACATACAGCCAGGGAGCAGAGTTCCTACACAGACTGACAAGCAAAATCAAACTGACCACAGTTTCCAACACCCCAAAATATAAGGAGGCCTGAGGTCACACCCAACACACCTTGCAAACACACCTTAACCCCGTGCACACCAGGATGGGAAGGGACACACAACTTAAAGGGGAAGTGTGAAAACATGCAAAAACAACATGTTGCCACCAGCAACAAGCATGCACGGCAAAAGTGTCATGGTCCACAATACCACACCATGACACAGCCGTGACAGAAGGTGGCAGCAGCACTTATAGACCACAGGAGGCCACAGAGTGGCAAAATGACAGTGTGGAGGTGGCAGCAGCATCAGGAGGCCATAGAGTGGTGAGGTGACATAGTGTGGAGGTGGCAGCAGCATGAGGAGGCCACAAAATGGCACAATGACAGAGTGTGGAGGTGACAGCAGCATAAGGAAGCCAAAGAGTGTAAATGTGACATAGTGTGGAGGTGGCAGCAGCATGAGGAGACCACAGAGTGGCCCATTGACAAAATCTTGAGGTGGCGCCAGCATCAGGAGGCTACAGAGTGACACAATGACAGAGTGTGGAGGTGGAAGAAGCACGAGGAGACCACAGAGTGGCACAATGACAGAGTGTGGAGGTGGCAGCAGCATGAGGAGACCATATAGTGGCAGAAAGACAGAGTCTGGAGGTGGCGGCAGCATAAGAAGGCCACAGAGTGGCAAAATGACAGAGTGTGCAGGCAGCATCAGCATGAGGAGATCACAGAGTGGCCCAATGACAGAGTGTGGAGGTGGCAGTAGCATCAGGTGGCCACAGAGTGGCACAATGACAGCGTCTGGAGGTGGCGGCAGCATGAGGAGGCCACAGAGTGGCAAGGTGACATACTGTGGAGGTGGCAGCAGCATAAGGATACCACAGAGTGGGCCAATGACCGAGTGTGGAGGTGGCGGCAGCATTAGGAGGCCACAGAGTGGCAGAATTACAGAGTGTGCAGTTGGCGGCAGCAGCAGCATCAGGAGTAGGCCACATAGTGGGAAAATGACAGTGTGAAGGTGGCAGCAGCATCAGGATGCCACAGAGTGGCAATGTGACATAGTGTGGAGGAGACAGCAGCCTAAGAAGACCACAGAGTGACCCAATGACAGAGTCTAGAGGTGGTGGCAGCATGAGGAGGACACAGAATGGCATAATCTCATTGTGTGGAGCTGGCAGCAGCATGAAGAGGCCACAGAGTGGCAAGTTGACATAGTGTGGAGGCGGAAGCTGCATGAGGAGACCACAGAGTGGCACAATGACAGAGTGTGGATGTGGCAGCAGCATGAGGAGACCATATAGTGGCAGAAAGACAGAGTCTGGAGGTGGCGGCAGCATTAAGAGGCCACAGAGTGGCAAAATGACAGAGTGTGCAGGCAGCATCAGCATGAGAAGACCACAGAGTGGCCCATTGACAGAGTCTGGAGGTAGTGGCAGCATGAGCAGACCACAGGGTGGCCCAATGACAGAGTCTGGAGGTGACGGCAGCATCAGGAGGCCACAGAGTGGCAAGGTGACATATTGTGGAGGTGGGTGGCAATACTAGTACCCGCTTAAGATAGAGGTAGCAGCAGCATCAGGAGGTCACAAAGTAGCAAGGTGACATAGTGTGGAGGTGGCAGCAGCATCAGGAGGCCACAGAATGGCAAGGTGACATAGTGTGGAGGTGGCAGCAGCATCAGGAGGCCACAGAGTGGCAAGGTCACATAATGTGGAGGTGTCAGCAGCATCAGGAGGCCACAGAGTGGCAAGGTGACATAGTGTGGAGGTGGGTGGCAATACTAGTACCCGCTTAAGATGGTGGGTGAAAGAAGGAGCACTTGGCATAAGATGTGTGGCATCAGGAGGGTGGCAGCATCAGAACAGTAGCTGAGGCCTGTAGCCTGAAGAAACCGGTCTCTTTTGTCAAAGTGTTGGTGTGCATGGATGATCTAGTCTGATGCATCAGGAATTGGTGGGTGGAAATCCTGGCTGATCCACGTCTGATTCATCTTGACAAAGTTCAGTCTCTCCACATTTTCGGTAGACAGGCGAGTTCTTCTTGGGGTAACTATGGCCCCTGCCGCACTAAAAACCCACTCTGATGCCACACTACTGGCCGGGCAGGACATCTTTTCCAGGGCAAACTCAGCCAGTTGCTGCCACAAATCCAGTTTGGCTGCCCAATAGTCCAGCGGATCTTCACTGCAAAAGGCTTTAGAACTGCACCGCTGAACGGCAAATAATTTTTTTTTTTTGCCACTAATACACGATAAAAAGGGCTTTAGAACATATAACTGCACTGCTGAACGGCAAATATATATTTTTTTGTCACTAATACACGCCAAAAGTGCTGTAATTTTCGCACTTCACAACACACTGGTTAATAAGCCCTTTTTACCCACTAATACAAGCCAAATTTTGCTTTAGAACATAAAGCTGCACCGCACAAGGGCAAATAAGACATAGCAATATTTCCTTGTAATAAACCCTGTTAATGACTGTATCAAACAGCAATAATAAGAACGGTCTGCTGGAATTACAGAGCTGTATAATGGCAATTTGGATCTGCAGTCAGTGCAGCAAGGTGTAATAGGATTGTTCCTATTACTAAGGCTGTAACCATCCCTACTGAACCCTGTTCTGCTTCAATGCTGTGGAATAATTCCTCCCTTTCCTTGTCCTACACCTTGAATAATCTTTCCCTGAACTTGTAAATCGTTTTTTCAGCACAATGAAGTCTTTCCTAGCACTGTCCCTAGCGCCTGCTGACGTCTCTCCCTGCACTAAGTACATTGGAGAATGGCTGAATCCAAGATGGCTAAAGCTATTTATAGGGCTGTGACATCACGGGGCTGGCTGCTGATTGGCTGCATGCATGGCATTGTGGGTGATCCTTCGTTCCCAGAGTTCCTTGCTCCATGTCCTCACATGTGCAGCAGCCATTTTAGGAAAAAATGTGAATCATTACCACGAAGCGTGAGGAAATTCATATTCGGTGCGAATCGAATAATTCCTGAAATTCCGATCTAATTCCACTTCGTCAACTTCGATTCGCTCATCTCTAGTGTCTACATATTATAGTATGAACTCTGTGTATTATAATATGGACTATGTATATTGCAGAATCGAGGTGGCTCACCTGTCTGCTGTCATGTATGAGGTGCTCAATGTCTAACTGACTCACCCCGTCAGAAAAAAGTGTATATATCTATTGTATAGACAGGCACTCTGCTACTGGTAACACTCGGAGAGGTAATAACGTAAAATTAGAAACTTTAATATATTGTGACAGAGTGTCTGAAGAAGTAGTGGACGGGGTCTATGTGTGGCCAAGATTCCTCACTTCTGTCATTTAAAAGCAACCAGGGAAATGTTCAGGAGAGGTCTCTGCAATTCTGGTCTGCATAAAACCTGTTTTTAGGGCCTGTGTTGCTGGAGGGGAGAGAAGGGTGGGCCCCACTCCATCTAGACAGTCCAGGTTTTGGGCTGTCAGGTAATTACTTCTCAGGTGTGCTAGCCTGATATAAGGCTGAGAATGCAGACACAGCTCTCTCAGCCTGGGAACAGGTTACCTGCATGGAGCCTGTGAGAGCACTTCAAGAGGTACGGACTTTGCTATTTTGTTTGGGTGCTTGGTAATAGGCCGGCACTTGGTCAGGGAGGTTTCATGCTGTATAGTTAGAGCCGGACAGGCTTAGGATTTTTGTTTGTTATATTTTATGTTCTGTACCTCAACTTGACAATAAAACTGGCTGAGGTCAGTTAAACGAAGTTCCTGCCGTGTGGACTGCAACTTCTTCGGTGTGCCTGCTAAAACTGTGCCTGTCTACCCAGGAGACGACAGCCCCGCTACCTAATCCCTTACATTTGGTGGAGGATGCGGCACACCAAATTCTGGCATAAGAAAGAAAAAAATAAATAAAAATAACATTTAAAGGGACAGAGTCCATTTTTGTGCGGTGCGCCAAAGACTGTTTTCTGCCTCTTGGAAAATGGAGAATGTGGTTAAAGCTATGTTGCGAGCTGTTGCATCTTAACAGGAGGCTACCCGAGAGCAGCGGGAGGCTACCCTAGTACAGCAAAATATGCTTGAGGAAACCAGCCGCAGGCTGACGGCCCAACTGGAGGCTGCACAAGAGGTGCAAAGAAAAGACCGGGATACCTTAGCAGTTGTGGTGCAGCAACTTATCAGTGTCGCTGGACTGGTCCCAGGTATGGCAGAGGCCCCTCATGTCGCCATAAGGGCTAGTCACTTTCTGCAAAAGATGACAACCGCAGATGACGTGGAGGCCTACCTGACCACCTTCGAAAGGTCTGCCGAGCGAGAGGGTTGGCCAAAGGCACAGTGGGCCGGACTGTTGGCCCCCTTCCTTGGCCCAACTGGAGGCTGCACAAGAGGTGCAAAGAAAAGACCGGGATACCTTAGCAGTTGTGGTGCAGCAACTTACCAGTGTCGCTGGACTGGTCCCAGGTATGGCAGAGGCCCTTCATGTCGCCATAAGGGCTAGTCACTTTCTGCAAAAGATGACAACCGCAGATGACGTGGAGGCCTACCTGACCACCTTCGAAAGGTCTGCCGAGCGAGAGAGTTGGCCAAAGGCACAGTGGGCCGGACTGTTGGCCCCCTTCCTTTCAGGAGAACCCCAAAAGGCATATTTTGACCTGGAGAATCATGATGCTATGGACTATGTTATGCTAAAAAAGGAGATCCTTACACGCCTTGGTGTTACTCTTTCGGTCCGTGCACAGCGTGTGCACAACTGGGACTACAGTATGGATAAACCTCCACGTTCCCAAATGCACGACCTCATACAGTGGTTGCAGCCAGAGTTCCTGACAGGCCCTCAGATGGTGGAACGGGTTGTGATGGACTGGTACTTAAGGGCCCTCCCCGTTACCTTGCGCAAGTGGGTGAGCCATGGTGACCCCAAGAATGCTGACCAGATGGTGGAGATGGTGGAGAGGTACACATCCGCAGAGGAGCTACTGAGTCTGCCACAGCGCCCCCCAGCCCCGCAGCGGAGATCTCCATGACTACCTGGTAAGACTGTTCTAAGGGAAAAGGGGGCTGGCAGAAGTGATATATCTGTGGGTGCAAGTGGAGAGACTGGAGGCCCAGGCTTTAGAAGCTGGCAAGCCGTGCCAGGGAGGTTTGTGGCCTATAAGAAACTTAATAGGGACTTAATAAAATGTTTCAGATGTCAAATGCCAGGTCATGTTGTTGCCAATTGCCCAATGTATGGTGAACCAATGCAAGGTGATGCCTCATATATAAACCGCCGTTTATCACTGTATGCTCAGCCTGCGTGTGTGGCATTACCAAATACTGGGGGGGAGAAACAAATGTGTGTTATTACGGTGGAAGGTAAAGATGTGAGTGCCTTGTTGGACTCAGGCAGTCTGGTCACCCTAGTAAAAACGGATTTGGTAAACCCCAGGAAATGGCAAACGAAAGCCATTGCGGTAACCTGCATACATGGAGACACCCGTAATTATCACACTGGTGTGGTAGGTGTAAATTCCCGGTTCGGGGCAGGAAAATTTATGGTTGGTTTAGTGCCTAGGTTAATGCATCATGTCATCATGGGGCGGGATTTCCAACATTTCTGGCAGCTATGGGAACAAACTTTCAAATGCCTGTCAGGAAGGAGATGACCTACCACTGGGTACCGAGAGGTGTGGGTATTTAAGAGAGACTTCTGTTGATGGTGAATCGTTTCCCTTGTCTGTCATGGTGGGGGAGCCTGAGGTCTCTGACCACAGTGATGGGATAGAAGAGGGTCAGAGCAGTCCAGAGAGGGAAGACTCCCTTAATGACAATTTGCCAGACCTGGCAGTACGGAAAGAGCAATTTGGTGCTGAGCAATTAAAAGATCCCACCCTTACTAGAGCCAGGGAAAATGTGAAGTCTATTGATGGTAAACTGGTGGAACCGGACAGCAGACTTTGTTTCCCGCATATGGCTGTGAAACATGACTTATTGTACCAGGTGGTAAAAAGGGGAGAGGATCTGGTGGAACAACTGGTGGTTCCTAAAGTGTACCGATGAACGGTACTAGATATTGCTCATGGTCACCTTATGGGGGGGCATTTGGGAGCTGAAAAGACTACAGACAGAGTCTTTCAAAGGTTCTTTTGGCCTGGGGTCCATAAAGATGTTAAAGACTATTGTGACACCTGCCCCGAGTGCCAAATTTCGGCTCCTAGGCCACACTATCGTAGTCCCCTGGTATCTCTACCAATCATTGAGATACCATTTGAGAGAATAGCAATGGATCTGGTGGGGCCCCTTGTAAGATCTGCTCGAGGCCACCAACATATTCTCGTAATCATGGACTACGCTACTCGTTACCCGGAAGCTATACCCTTACGTAATACGTCATCCAAGGCCATAGCTAAAGAGTTGGTGCAGGTGTTCAGTCACGTGGGACTACCAAAAGACATCCTAACAGATCAGGGTACCCCCTTTATGTCACGCATCATGAAGGAGTTATGTAAACTGTTCAAAGTTAAACAGCTGCGTACCTCTGTCTACCATCCACAGACTGATGGACTGGTAGAGAGATTTAATAAAACTCTAAAAGCCATGCTTAAAAAAGTGGTAGACAAAGATGGGAAAAACTGGGATTTCCTTCTCCCCTATCTTATGTTTGCCATCCGTGAAGTGCCTCAGTCCTCTACAGGCTACTCCCCATTTGAGTTGCTATATGGTCGCCACCCTAGGGGTCTGCTAGATATAGCAAAAGAAACTTGGGAAGAAGAAGCTACCCCCAATAGAAGTGTCATAGAACATGTGACACAAATGCAAGATCGTATATCCGCAGTGATGCCTATTGTACGAGAACATATGGCCCAGGCTCAGGGGGCACAACAAAGGGTGTATAACCGCAGTGCCAGAGTACGTATCTTTGCGCCAGGTGACCGGGTTGTGGTAAGGCCCCTTTGAAGTGATAGAGAAAGTAAATGAGGTAAACTATAAAATCCGTCAACCAGGTAAGAGGAAGCATGAGCAAATATACCACGTCAATCTTATAAAACCGTGGAAAGATCGACTATCACTTGCAGCTGACACCTCCTTCCCACCAGAGCAGCGGTGCTCTGGGAAGCCCCTGTTGCCAGAGGTAACAGTACCCGACTCCCTGGCCAAGACACAAAAGGTAGAAGTGCAGGGGTTCCTCTTTAAGAATAGGTATTTTTTCTCGGAGATCCCAGGTCGCACCTCTGTCATAAAACATGACATCATTACAGAACCAGGGAAAAGGGTTAAGCTGCGACCCTACAGAATACCAGAGGCCAGGAGAGGGCTTATCTCTGAAGAGGTGAGGAAAATGTTGGAACTTGGGGTAATTGAAGAGTCCCATAGCCAGTGGTCCAGTCCTATAGTTCTGATCCCCAAACCAGATGGCAGCTGGAGGTTTTGCAATGACTTCCGGAAGTTGAACACCATATCTAAGTTTGATGCTTACCCAATGCCCCGTGTTGATGAGCTCATTGACAGGCTCGGAAATGCCAGGTATATAACCACTCTAGACCTAACCAAGGGATACTGGCAAATTCCCCTGACAAATGAGGCCAAAGAGAAAACTGCCTTTGCCACTCCTGATGGGTTGTTTCATTATGTGGTCTTGCCGTTTGGTTTGCATGGAGCCCCTGCAACCTTCCAGAGGGTGATGGATAAGATTTTAAGACCCCACAGACGGTACGCAGCCGCATATCCGGATGACATCATCATCCAAAGACCAGACTGGGAATCCCATCTACCTAGGGTGCAGGCGGTTATCAATTCCCTGTGTGAGGCAGGCTTCACAGCCAATCCCAAAAAATGTGCCATTGGTCTTGAAGATGCTAAGTATCTAGGTTACATCATAGGCCGAGGCCTAGTAAAGCCCCAGTTAAACAAAATCGAAGCCATACAAAGATGGCCTCAACCTGTAAACAAGAAGCAAGTCCGTGCCTTCTTGGGGATTACAGGCTATTACCGGCGATTTATACCTAATTTTGCTTCCCTTGCAGCCCCATTAACAGACCTGACAAAAGGGAAAGACTCTGTCATGGTCAAGTGGTCACAAGAGGCGGAAAAATCATTTCAGACTCTACAAACCCTCCTGTGCGCTCAGCCAATGCTGATAACCCCAGACTTTAAGAAAGGGTTTGTCCTATAGACGGATGCGTCTGAGGTGGGACTGGGGGCAGTACTGTCACAGGTACGGGATGGAGAAGAACACCCTGTACTGTATCTGAGCAGGAAACTTAATGACCATGAGCAAAAATATGCAATTGTGGAAAAAGAGTGCCTCGCTATTAAATGGGCCCTGGAAGCACTCCGCTACTATTTGCTTAGCTGTCACTTTGAATTAGTCACAGATCATGCTCCCTTAAAATGGATGTGTGAGAATAAGGAAAAAAATAGGAGGGTAACAAGATGGTTCTTAGCACTACAAGAGTACCAGTTTACCGTAAAGCACAGGCCAGGGACCCAAATGGGAAATGCAGATGCCTTGTCACGTGTACATTGTCTGATGTCCAGATGTGTTCCAGCCCCGGGTCTGAAACAGGGGGGGAGGATATGTGACAGCGTGTCTGGAGAAGTAGTGGACGGGGTCTATGTGTGGCCAAGATTCCTCACTTCTGTCATTTAAAAGCAACCAGGGAAATGTTCAGGAGAGGTCTCTGCAATTCGGGTCTGCATAAAACCTGTTTTTAGGGCCTGTGTTGCTGGAGTGGGGAGAGAAGGGTGGGCCCCACTCCATCCGGACAGTCCGGGTTTTGGGCTGTCAGGTAATTACTCCTCAGGTGTGCTAGCCTGATATAAGGCTGAGAATGCAGACACAGCTCTCTCAGCCTGGGAACAGGTTACCTGCATGGAGCCTGTGAGAGCACTTCAAGAGGTACGGACTTTGCTATTTTGTTTGGGTGTTTGGTAATAGGCCGGCACTTGGTCAGGGAGGTTTCATGCTGTATAGTTAGAGCCGGACAGGCTTAGGAATTTTGTTTGTTATACAGTCAGGTCCATAAATATTGGGACATCGACACAATTCTAACATTTTTTGCTCTATACACCACCACAATGTATTTGAAATGAAACTAACAAGATGTGCTTTAACTGCAGACTGTCAGCTTTAATTTGAGGGTATTTACATCCAAATCAGGTGAACGGTGTAGGAATTACAACAGTTTGCATATGTGCCTCCCACTTGTTAAGAAAGCAAAAGTAATGGGACAATTGGCTTCTCAGCTGTTCCATGGCCAGGTGTGTGTTATTCCCTCATTATCCCAATTACAATGAGCAGATACAAGGTCCAGAGTTCATTTCAAGTGTGCTATTTGCATTTGGAATCTGTTGCTGTCAACTCTCAAGATGAGATCCAAAGAGCTGTCACTATCAGTGAAGCAAGCCATCATTAGGCTGAAAAAAACAAACAAACCCATCAGAGAGATAGCAAAAACATTAGGCGTGGCCAAAACAACTGTTTGGAACATTCTTTAAAAGAAGAAACACACCGGTGAGCTCAGCAACACCAAAGGACCCGGAAGACCACGGAAAACAACTGTGGTGGATGACCGAAGAATTCTTTCCCTGGTGAAGAAAATACCCTTCACAACAGTTTGCCAGATAAAGAACACTCTCCAGGAGGTAGGTGTATGTGTGTCAAAGTCAACAATCAAGAGAAGACTTCACCAGAGTGCATACAGAGGGTTCACCACAAGATGTAAACCATTGGTGAGCCTCAAAAACAGGAAGGCCAGATTAGAGTTTGCCAAACGACATCTAAAAAAGCCTTCACAGTTCTGTAACAACATCCTATGGACAGATGAGACCAAGATCAACTTGTACCAAAGTGATGGGAAGAGAAGAGTATGGAGAAGGAAAGGAACTGCTCATGATCCTAAGCATACCACCTTATCAGTGAAGCATGGTGGTGGTAGTGTCATGGCGTGGGCATGTATAGCTGCCAATGGAACTGGTTCTCTTGTATTTATTGATGATGTGACTGCTGACAAAAGCAGCAGGATGAATTCTGAAGTGTTTCGGGCAATATTATCTTCTTATATTCAGCCACATGCTTCAGAACTCATTGGATGGCGCTTCACAGTGCAGATGGACAATGACCCAAAGCATACTGCAAAAGCAACCAAAGAGTTTTTTTAAGTGAAAGAAGTGGAATGTTATGCAATGGCCAAGTCAATCACCTGACCTGAATCCGATTGAGCATGCATTTCACTTGCTGAAGACAAAACTGAAGGGAAAATGCCCCAAGAACAAGCAGGAACTGAAGACAGTTGCAGTAGAGGCCTGGCAAAGCATCACCAGGGAAGAAACCCAGCGTCTGGTGATGTCTATGCGTTCCAGACTTCAGGCTGTAATTGACTGCAAAGGATTTGCAACCACGTATTAAAAAGTGAAAGTTTGATTTATGATTATTATTATGTCCCATTACTTTTGGTTCCTTAAGAAGTGGGAGGCACATATGCAAACTGTTGTAATTCCTACACCGTTCACCTGATTTGGATGTAAATACCCTCAAATTAAAGCTGACAGTCTGCAGTTAAAGCACATCTTGTTCGTTTCATTTTAAATCCATTGTGGTGGTGTATAGAGCCAAAAATGTTACAATTGTGTCGATGTCCCAATATTTATGGACCTGACTGTATTTTATGTTCTGTACCTCAACTTGACAAAAAAACTGGCTGAGGTCAGTTAAACGAAGTTC
Source organism: Bufo bufo (assembly GCF_905171765.1). Classification (NCBI taxonomy): domain Eukaryota; kingdom Metazoa; phylum Chordata; class Amphibia; order Anura; family Bufonidae; genus Bufo; species Bufo bufo. The sequence goes on from NC_053389.1 coordinate 644,535,468, forward strand.
CTGCCGTGTGGACTGCAAGTTCTTCGGTGTGCCTGCTAAACTGTGCCTGTCTACCCAGGAGATGACAGCCCCGCTACCTAATCCCTTACTGTTATGTCCCCTGGACACTCTGTGTCTCTCAGGTGCCGCTGGCAATGCTGCCAGTATCTGCTCAGCAAGTTACACACACAGGCCGATGTACTACTTAACCAGAGCAAGGTTTATTACTCGGAACATTATGGCATTCTTACATGGAGGAGTCTTATTCCCAACAGCTTCTGTCCTTATCAGATGCAATCCCTTCTCAGCCTCATGTGTCTGCTTCCGGTTCCCCTCACACACTGTCTGACTTCCTGGTACAGCTCCTCCTCCCCCATCATGCATCAGGAGAAAGAGGGTAAAGGTCACAGTGATCTATCACAAACATCACACCTCCTTTCCTTCCCAAAAAAAAAAAAAAAAACATAAGAGAACAAATGTTGAACACATAACATAACAAGGCAAGCGAGATCAGTTCAGCAAGTAGTATCTCCAACTCAGTTCTGTGATTTCCGCAGCACTTCATGAGCCCTTTGTCTCTGTTCCCTGACCTCCAATGTGTCCCGTAAGATTTCAGCACTTTGCCAGCGCGGCGTTTGACGTCTTTGACGGGTAGACTTACGCAGAGGCACAGCACTGGGAGGGATAGAGTCAGTCAAAGGTTCTGGAGATGTCAGTGGGCGTCCCACAGACAAATCAGTCTCTGTAACTCCAGGCACATGTCCGGGCTCCTCAGGAATATGGCCACCAACCGGTTCAGGGTTTGGTTGTAAACTTGTGGGATCATGCCAGACACCATGCCATATGTCACCAGCAGAGTTCAGAGTAGACTCTGGTGGGTGGTTAGAAAGAGGGGTCGGTTTTGTCACTAGTGGCCGGCAAATGCGTTTCCTCAATTGTGAAAGGTGTCGCCGAACACAAATGCCTTCCTCCAGGCGGACAAGGTACATTCTTCTGCCAAGAGTTCCATCAATAACGCCAGGAAGCCAAGGAGGCAAAGCTCTGTAATTCCGAGACCATACAAGATCACCGGCACGGAATCCCAGACGGCCCGGCGGAGGAGGCGTTGGTGACTGTTCCTGCGGACGAACTAAATCAAGTTTGGTGCGGAGATGCCTGCCAAACATAAGAAAAGCCGGTGACAGCCCAGTAGTAGCGTGTTTCGTGTTACGGTACATGATCAAGAATTCCAGCAGCTTCTCTTCTGACAGTCCAACCTGGTCCAGAGTGGACAGTAAGTGCTTCTTAAATGTCTGCACAAATCGTTCTGCCAGCCCATTTGAAGCTGGATGATAAGGAGCTGTTTTGTAGTGTTGGACGCCCAAGCCACTAAGGAAGGATTGAAACTCATGCGATGTAAATTGAGTTCCATTGTCGGAGACTATGGCTGTTGGCAAGCCATATTGAGCAAAGAGCTTCCTTAAGACTAGAATGGTAGCAGCTGAGGTAATAGAAGGCATTTGAAAAACCTCCGGCCATTTTGAATGCGCATCTACCACGATCAAATACATTTTACCCTGGATGGGGCCAGCAAAATCAAGATGGAGTCTGGACCACGGTTCTGTTGGCCATGGCCAAGGTTGCAGGGTTCCTCTCTTTTGGGATCGCTGGGCTTGACAGCACCCAGGACATTGAGCAACATAATCTTTAATTGCTGTATCCATTTGTGGCCACCAAACATAGCTCCGGGCTCGCTGCTTCATGCGCACCACACCAGGATGGCCTTCATGCAGTATCCTTAGCATGGTTGATTGCAAGTACTGGGGTACAATCACTCTATTGCCCCATTGTAGGCAACCAGCATTAGTCACAAGCTCACATTTTCTGGCAAAGTACGGACGAAATTCACCTGAAACTCTCTCTGGCCATCCAGTCTGAACATAAGAGAATATCTGAGACAGGAAAGGATCTGTGGCTGTATGTCTGGCAATCAGGGAGGTGGACATGCAAGATTGTGGCCTGTGTACTTCCACTACATGTACCTCTCTTAGTGGGTGGTCATCTCTTAGTGGCAATCTGGAAAATGCATCTGCATTTCCATGGGTATCATGGGAGCGGTATCTGATAGAATAAGCATAAGCTCCTAAAAATAAAGCGTACCTTTGTAAGCGAGATGCGGTTGTTGTAGAAATTCCTTTCTGAGGGTTCAGTATTGACAACAGAGGTTTGTGGTCAGTGATAAGTGTGAACTCCCGACCATAGATGTACGCGTGAAATTTTTTTGTGGCCCATACAATGGCCAAAGCTTCCTTGTCAATCTGGGAGTAGTTTTGTTCTGCTGAGGTTAAAGACCTGGAGGCAAAAGAAATGGGGCGCTCCGTGCCATCCGGCATGACATGGGAAAGCACGGCACCCAGTCCATAAGGCGAGGCATCACAAGCCAGGATGACGGGTTTCTTTAAATCATAGTGGACCAGAACTCGAGAAGACAGAATGAGTTCTTTAGAAAGCCGAAAAGCTTCTTCACATTTGTCTGTCCATATCCATTTAGCTCTTGCATCCAGTAAGCGATGTAATGGGTAGAGCTGGTGTGCTAGGTTCGGCAAGAAACGGTGGTAGTAATTTAGGAGGCCAAGGTAGGACCTGAGCTGGGTGACATTCCGGGGGGTAGGGGCATGGGTAAGGGCTTTAACCTTTTCTTCAGTAGTGTGTAACCCATGTCGGTCCACCGTGTGGGCACAAAACTCCAGTTGAGACTTGAGAAATTCGCATTTTGAAAGATTGACACGCAAACCATACTTTTGGAGTCTCTCTAGCACAGCTTCAACATTCTTTCTGTGTTCTTCATCAGTGGGACCAGTGATGAGCATGTCATCCAGTAGACATTGGGTGAAAGGTATTCCTGCCAGTACCTCATCCATGATCCGCTGCCAGATGGCTGGAGCTGGGGCTATGCCAAAAACCATGCGGTTATACTGGAATAATCCTTTATGAGTGTTAATGGTCAACAGATGGCGTGAATCTGGGTGTACTTGCAGTTGCAGGTAAGCTTGCTTTAAGTCTATTTTTGTAAACTTTTGCCCCCCAGCCAGTGAGCCAAATAAATCTTCAAGTCGAGGCAATGGGTATTGATCCACAAGAAGTTGGTTGTTCAGAGCTACCCTGAAATCACCACAAATCCTAATGTCTCCATTCTTTTTCTTGACAGGCACAATTGGTGATGCCCATTCACTTCTATCCACTTTCGTTATGATCTTTTCAGCCAATAGGTGGTCCAGCTCTGCTTCCACTTTTTTTCGCAAGGCAAAAGGTACTGATCTTGCCTTACAAAAACGAGGTGTAGCACCAGGCTTCAAGAGGAGGTGGGCCATCTTTCCTTTTACGGTGCCCAAAGAGTCCTCAAAAACCTCTTTAAAACGTGACTTCAGGGATTCCACCCAATGGTCTACTTTAGAAAGCAATGTACATTGGGCAATGGTAAAAGGAGGCATGCCCAGGGCTTTGATCCAGTCCCTCCCATACAGCGGAGGACCTCCATTCCTTACAACATAAAGGCGTAGACTTTGACTGCGGTTGCCTAATGTAACAAGGGGTTTTACATAACCCAAGGGCTGTAGTAGTTCCTTGCTGTAGGTTTGTAGTGTGAGCTTTGTAGGTTTTAGCGGCAGGGACAGACCCGATGCCTTTAAATCAGTCCATGAAATGACAGACACAGCTGCCCCTGTATCAACATCCATGGAGACAGGACAGCCATTGAGTGTGACATCCACTTTAATCGCAGGAGTACTCCCAGCTACTTGAAACAGTCCAACATGCTGGACACATGTCTCCTCATCAGAGCTAAAACCGTTATTGTCCATATCCACACGGAATGTCTGTTTACGTCTATCTTTTGTGGTAGTGTTCGGGGAGCGAGAGCTGCGGCAAACGCGCCCAATATGACCAGTCTTTCCACAGCGAAAACAAACGACATCCTTGAACTTGCAAGCAGGCGCACTGTGAGTAGTGTTACCACAACGGTAGCAAGTCGGGGTCCCAGAGACAGAAGAATTAGGGTGGCGAGGTTTAAGCTGAGTGGCAGGGGACGGCCGTCTCGAGCGTTGAGTGATAGCGGTGTGGAATATTTCCTCACACTGGCTTGCAGGAGTTGTAGGTGGTGCCTTCAGTAGGGTGGCGTCCCGTGTTGCCAACTCCATGACCGTAGCAAGGTCAGTGGCTTTCGTCAGAGTCAAGTCGGGTTCTGTGAGTAAACGTTTCTGTATGGCTGGGTCGCAGAGTCCCATGACGAACATGTCACGGAGAGCCGTCTGTAGGTAGTCTCCAAACTGACAAGTGGCAGCTAGTTTACGTAAAGCAATGATATATGTCTTTATATCCTCCCCGGCCTGCTGCCTTCTACTGTAGAATTTAAACCGCTCTGCGATTTCTAACGGCTTCGGGTTGTAGTGTGTATGTAGCGTCTGAATTAACTCAGGCAGGGACTTAGAGGCTGGCTTGTCTGGAGAAACAAGGTCTCTGAGGGTTCCATATGCAGCTTGACCCAATGCAGTGAGAAAAACTGCAACTTTCTTTTCAACAGTCACATTATTTGCTTCCATATACTGTTCCAGCCTCTCCACCCAGGAGATCCATGACTCAGCTGCAGGATCAAATGGTTGAATAAACCCTATGAAGGCCATGTGTGCTAAAATCCACAATCCTCGTCGCCACTGTTATGTCCCCTGGACACTCTGTGTCTCTCAGGTGCCGCTGGCAATGCTGCCAGTATCTGCTCAGCAAGTTACACACACAGGCCGATGTACTACTTAACCAGAGCAAGGTTTATTACTCAGAACATTATGGCATTCTTACATGGAGGAGTCTTATTCCAAACAGCTTCTGTCCTTATCAGATGCAATCCCTTCTCAGCCTCATGTGTCTGCTTCCGGTTCCCCTCACACACTGTCTGACTTCCTGGTACAGCTCCTCCTCCCCCATCATGCATCAGGAGAAAGAGGGTAAAGGTCACAGTGATCTATCACAAACATCACACTTACAATATATAATATAATAGGTTAAAATGACCTCTAAAGTGCGCACAAAAAATATTAAAAAAGATAATGACAGTCATATATATACAAATTGATACAAATTGATAACACCGATGACCTGACAATGATCACATAAAATCAGAATAATCAATCAATGGCCACACATATAGTATTCTTTAGCATAAACTGTACAAAAACGCATGTGGAGGATCCTTTTTTGCAAGTAAATATTTGAAAAGGTGTCCAACCTCCATTCACAGAGATAGCAGTATATACTTCCATCTCATAGGAGCCATAATTGCTAATGATGTTTGCAATACTGTGTTGAAACAATGTGGCAGCGTTTGATACGAAGATGTAATAGAGCAAATCACTCTTAGCAGTTCAACAGCATCCGGTGTGATAGGTAGGTACAGTTTGTGTATTATAATATGGGCTCTGTGTCTTATAATATGGACTCTGTGTATTATAATATAGACTCTATGTATTATAATATGGGCTCTGTGTATTATGATATGGACTCTGAATTATGATATGGACTCTGTGTATTATACTTTGGAATCTGTTTATTATAATATGGACTCTATGTATTATAATATGGGCTCTGTGTATTATGATACAAACTCTGTGTGATTTACTACGGACTCTGTGCATTATACTATGGACTCTGTGTATTATACTATGGACTCTGTGTATTACACTATGGACTCTGTGTATTACACTATAGACTCTGTGTATTATACTATGGACTCTGTGTATTATACTATGGACTCTGTGTATTATACTATGGACTCTGTGTATCATGATATGGACTCTGTATTATGATATGGACTGGGGGGAATTTATCATAGACTAGCGTTGTGGAATCTCTAGACCTGGTGAAGCCACCATACTCTTTATGATGTCATAATCATTGCCTGGACTGGTCGCACTTATTGTGCTGTCATAATGAATAGAATCTGAATGAGGTCAACCTCTTGTGATGTCACAATGTAGAATGTGGGTAACACTGGGTCACACCCTGGCACCTGTGTCAGTCTTCGTCTGGCTCATCATGTGCTCCCGCAAGAGACGCATTTTGGAGATAGGACAAGTTGAGGCGATTTTGGTCAAGAGAAGAAAAGTAGAAGAAGCCATTCCCCAAAAGCGAGGAAGAGTAGAAAAAGATGAAGTTGAGGATATGGAGGTTGGGGACCGGCAATACGCTGATGACATTGAGATGAAAGATGCGTATGACGACACAGAAGAACCAATGGAGGTGGGGGAACGGCAGTACCCTGATGATATTGAGATGATTGATGTAGAAGAGAAATTCACATTTGACAGGGATGGAGACTGCATAATGACGGACATCAGCGCCCCCAAACAGTGATCCTCTAAATAAGGTGCAGGGTATTCTCATTGTTTCTTATTTATTGTTACATCCTGGAACACTTGTACTTACTTTTTGTCTTTTATAAGATCTGGCTGTACAGAACCTGGAAAATACCATACATTACCTGGGACGATTCACAAGAAAAAAAACATCTACAGAGGTGCGAAAATGAAGATCCACAAATCACAGCCAAAAATGTCAGAAAAAAAAAAAAATCTGTCAATAAATATTTGTTAGTATGTTAATGGTGTTTTTATTTATTTATTTGTTTATGTATTTATTTTTGTACGGGGGGGTTAATTGAGCAACTGTCCATGGCCTCTTCGTTCCAGCAGCATCATAAAGTTTGGTCCGGGGGTGGTAAATTTGGCAATTGTCCAGGGCAACTTCTTACTAGGGGGTCCTAAAGAGGGTTGGTCTTGGAGGTTAATTGTGAAATCGACCAGGGCCATTTTTCCTAGGGAAATCCCTAGTTGTAGGGGGCATCACTATAGTAAAGGGGGCACTAAGGGAGAATAACTACTGCGTGGGAGCAGAAGGGGTGATGGGCGGGATATGGTGAAGCTAGAGGCGTGCTTAGCCTCCTTGGGCTTTTCAACAATTAAGAGCTATTCTCTTCCACTCAGTCAGCACGTTCTGCAATCCACAAACTTAGGGGTGTGCAACCTGTGAGCCGCACAGGGTGTAATAACCTGCACTACTGAATGGGGTGCTAGATGGGCAGTACTAATTGAACTGCAGTATGAGGCCCTGCCTGTTCATTAAATGAAGGGGCCGTAGTATTAAACTATCCTTAAACCTGTGTCTATTGACACAAGTATAGAACACAGACAAAACTATCGAGTTTATATATAAAACTATAGGTAAAATTATAACACTTCCAGGGGAGCAGTCACATGGGGGAGGAGCTCCCATTGGCTTATTCACTGCACAGACTCCACCACCACTTGTCACTCTTCTGGCGGTACTGCGCAGCTCTTCCAGGGACTGGACTGCATGCGTGTACAGAGAAGCACTTTGTGAGGACCACAAAGCAATAAGTCATGTTCTCAATAAGGCTCCTCACTGGCCCTGTTCTCCTCTTACATCCTTGTGTTTATTCTAGCTACACCGATAAGTCAGGAGTAGAGATGAGCGAATTTTTCAAAAATTCGATTTGCTGGTTCGCCGAATTTAGTTGGAAAAATTTGGTTAGATCTGAATATATTTGCGGTGAATCGCGTTAAAAACGGCTATTTATAGTGTTGTAGAACACTGTGCCTTGCAGTAACACGCATAGGGAGTCTGCTGTGGTAGTGAAATAATACTGTGAGTCCAAGGGTGACATAGTGTGGAGGTTGCAGCAGCATGAGGAGGCCACAGTAGCAAGGTGACATAGTGTGGAGGTGGCAGCAGTATAAGCATACCAAAGAGTGGCCCTATGACAGAGTGTGGAGGTGGTGGCAGCATCAGGAGGCCACAGAGTGGCACAATGAATAGGTGTGGAGGTGGCAGCAACATGAAGAGTCCACAGAGTGTCAAGTTGACATAGTGTAGAGATGGCAGCAGCATGAGGAGACCCCAGAATGGCTCAATTACAGAATCTGGAGGTGGCAGCAGCATGAGGAAACTACAGAGTGGCAGAAATACAGAGTCTGAAGGTGTCACAGTGGGAAGTGTGGGAAACCCCCCACCGTATAATATAAGTCGCTGCTACGCCAGATAGCAGGGAACAGGGAGCAAGTCACCTCCTAACGCGACCCTGAAGATCTCCCTAAACTCCTAATGCATGAGCCGCCTCAGAAGGTAAGGGGGCTCATACTCACCAACCTAGAACCCTAGGTATCCCCGCTATGCCCTAAGCCTGAAGACAGGGCAGAGACCACCCATTCATCCTACACAACAGATCCATGGTGTCTCTAGAAGCCCAGCAGCTGGCCACCAACTAGACAGGGTTCACAGCCGAACAACAGGTAAGTAACAAAAGGCAAAAGACAACCTAGGTTACCAGAATTTACCTGTCGCACTGTCTAGATGTTTGCTTAAACCCTTCTGGGAAAGCAACCCCCTTTCGGAGGAAACACACCACAACACAATAACCTCCAAACAAGGCCCACACCATAACAACATGCACCATGTGTGAGAGGGAAAACAGAAACATGCCGGAGGGGACACACAGACAGAGCAAGTGAAACAATATAACAAATAAGGGTGGCTCACACAGACTTTTACATACAGCCAGGGAGCAGAGCTTCTACACAGACTGACAAGCAAAATCAAACTGACCTCAGGTTCCAACACCCCAAAATATAAGGAGGCCTGAGCTCACACCCACCACACCTTGCAAACACACCTTAACCCCGTGCACACCAGGATGGGAAGGGACACACAACTTAAAGGGGAAGTGTCAAAACATGCAAAAACAACATGTTGCCACCAGAAACAAGCATGCACGGCAAAAGTGTCATGGTCCACAATACCAGACCATGACACAGCCATGACAGAAGGTGGCAGCAGCACTAATAGACCACAGAGTGACAAAATGACAGAGTGTGGAGTTGGCTGCAGCAGCATCATCATGAGGAGGCCACAGAGTGGCACAATGACAGTGTGGAGGTGGCAGCAGCATCAGGAGGCCATAGAGTGGCAAGGTGACATATTGTGGAGGTGGCAGCAGCATGAGGAGGCCAAAGAGTGTAAATGTGACATAGTGTAGAGGTGGCAGCAGCATGAGGATGCCACAGAGTGGCAAGGTGACATTGTGTGGAGTTGGCAGCAGCATGAGGAGACCACAGAGTGGCCCATTGACAAAATCTTGAGGTGGTGCCAGCATCAGGAGGCTACAGAGTGGCACAATAACAGAGTGTGGAGGTGGAAGAAGCATGAGGAGACCACAGAGTGGCACAATGACAGAGTGTGGAGGTGGCGGCAGCATGAGGAGACCATATAGTGGCAGAAAGACAGAGTCTGGAGGTGGCGGCAGCATTAGGAGGCCACAGAGTGGCACAATGACAGCGTCTGGAGGTGGCGGCAGCATGAGGAGGCCACAGAGTGGCAAGGTGACATAGTGTGGAGGTGGCAGCAGCATAAGGATACCACAGAGTGGACCAATGACCGAGTGTGGAGGTGGCGGCAGCATTAGGAGGCCACAGAGTGGCAGAATTACAGAGTGTGTAGTTGGCGGCAGCAGCAGCATCAGGAGTAGGCCACATAGTGGGAAAATGACAGTGTGGAGGTGGCAGCAGAATCAGGATGCAACAGAGTGGCAAGGTGACATAGTGTGGAGGAGACAGCAGCCTAAGAAGACCACAGAGTGGCCCAATGACAGAGTCTAGAGGTGGTGGCAGCATGAGGAGGACACAGAATGTCATAATATCATTGTGTGGAGCTGGCAGCAGCATGAAGAGGCCACGGAGTGGCAAGGTGACAGTGTGGAGGTAGCAGCAGCATGAGAAGGCCACAGAGTGGCAAGTTGACATAGTGTGGAGGTGGTGGCAGCATGAGCAGATCACAGGGTGGTCCAATGACAGAGTCTGGAGGTGGCGGCAGCATCGGGAGGCTGCAGAGTGGCAAAATTACAGAGTGTGGAGATGGCAGCAGCATGAGGAGGCCACAGAGTTTCAAGGTGACATAGTGTGGAGGTGGCAGCAGCATCAGGAGGCCACAGAATGGCAAGGTCACATAGTGTGGAGGTGGCAGCAGCATCAGGAGGCCACAGAGTGGCAAGGTTACATAATGTGGAAGTGGCAGCAGCATCAGGAGGCCACAGAGTAGCAAGGTGACATTGTGTGGAGGTGGATGGCAATAATAGTACTGCTTAAGATGGTGGGTGAAAGAAGGAGCACCTGGCATCAGATGTGTGGCATCAGGAGGGTGGCAGCATCAGAACAGTAGCTGAGGCCTGTAGCCTGAAGAAACCGGTCTCTTTTGTCAAAGTGTTGGTGTGGCACCATGGATGATCTAGTCTGATGCATCAGGAATTGGTAGGTGGAAATCCTGGCTGATCCACGTCTGATTCATCTTGACAAAGTTCAGTCTCTCCACATTTTGGGTGGACAGGCGAGTTCTTCTTGGGGTAACTATAGCCCCTGCCCCACTAAAAACCCACTCTCATGCCACACTACTGGCCGGGCAGGACATCTTTTCCAGGGCAAACTCAGGCAGTTGTTGCCACAAATCCAGTTTGGCTGCCCAATAGTCCAGCGGATCTTCACTGCAAAAGGCTTTAGAACTGCACCGCTGAACGGCAAATAATATTTTTTTTTGCCACTAATACACGCAAAAAAGGGCTTTAGAACATATAACTGCACCGCTGAACTGCAAATATATATTTTTTTGTCACTAATACACGCCAAAAGTGCTGTAATTTTCACACTTCACAACATAATGGTTAATAAGCCGTTTTTTCCCACTAATACAAGCCAAATTTTGCTTTAGAACATAAAACTGCACCGCACAAGGGCAAATAAGACATAGCAATATTTCCTTGTAATAAACCCTGTTAATGGCTGTATCAAACAGCACTTGCACCCTAATAATAAGAACGGTCTACTGGAATTACAGAGCTGTATAATGGCAATTTGGATCTGCAGTCAGTGCAGCAAGGTGTAATAGGATTGTTCCTATTACTAAGGCTGTAACCATCCCTACTGAACCCTGTTCTGCTTCAATGCTGTGGAATAATTCCTACCTTTTCTTGTCCTACACCTTGAATAATCTTTCCCTGAACTTGTAAATCGTTTTTTCAGCACAATGAAGTCTTTCCTAGCACTGTCCCTAGCGCCTGCTGACGTCTCTCCCTGCACTAAGTACATTGGAAAATGGCTGAATCCCAGATGGCTGAGGCTATTTATAGGGCTGTGACATCATGGGGCTGGCTGCTGATTGGCTGCATGCATGGCATTGTGGGTGATCCTTCGTTCCCAGAGTTCCTTGCTCCATGTCCTCACATGTGCAGCAGCCATTTTAGAAAAAAATGCGAATCATTATCACAAAGCGTGAGGAAATTCGTATTCGGTGCGAATCAAATAATTCCTGAAATTCGAATCGAATTTCACTTCGTCAACTTCGATTCGCTCATCTCTAGTGTCTACATATTATAGTATGAACTCTGTGTATTATAATATGGACTCTGTGTTTTATATTATGGACTATGTATATTGCAGAATCAAGGTGGCTCACCTGTCTGCTGTCATGTATGAGGTGCTCAATGTCTAACTGACTCACCCTGTCAGAAAAAAGTGTATATATCTATTGTATAGACAGGCACTCTGCTACTGGTAACACTCGGAGAGGTAATAACTAGAGTTGAGCGAACACCTGGATGTTCGGGTTCGAGAAGTTCGGCCGAACTTCCCGGAAATGTTCGGGTTCGGGATCCGAACCCGACCCGAACTTCGTCCCGAACCCCATTGAAGTCAATGGGGACCCGAACTTTTCGGCACTAAAAAGGCTGTAAAACAGCCCAGGAAAGAGCTAGAGGGCTGCAAAAGGCAGCACCATGTAGGTAAATCCCCTGCAAACAAATGTGGATAGGGAAATGAATTAAAATAAAAATAAAATATATAAAAATAAACCAATATCAATTGGAGAGAGGTCCCATAGCAGAGAATCTGGCTTCACGTCAGTAGAGAATCAGTCTTCATGCCATAGCAGAGAATCTGGCTTCACGTCACCCACCACTGTAACAGTCCATTGTCATATATTTAGGCCCCGGCACCCAGGCAGAGGAGAGAGGTCCCGTAACAGAGAATCTGGCTTCATGTCAGCAGAGAATCAGTCTGCATGTCATAGCAGAGAATCAGGCTTTACGTCACCCAACACTGGAAAAGTCCATTGTCAGATATTTAGGCCCAGGCACCCAGGCAGAGGAGAGAGGTCCCGTAACAGAGAATCTGGCTTCATGTCAGCAGAGAATCAGTCTGCATGTCATAGCAGAGAATCAGGCTTCACGTCACCCACCACTGGAACAGGCCACTGTCACATATTTAGGCCCAGGCACCCAGGCAGAGGAGAGAGGTCCCATAACAGAGATTCAGGCTTCATATCAGCAGAGAATCAGTCTTCATGTCATAGCAGAGAATCAGGCTTCACGTCACCCACCACTGGAACAGGCCACTGTCACATATTTAGGCCCAGGCACCCAGACAGAGGAGAGAGGTCCCATAACAGAGATTCAGGCTTCATGTCAGCAGAGAATCAGTCTTCATGTCATAGCAGAGAATCAGGCTTCACGTCACCCACCACTGGAACAGGCCACTGTCACATATTTAGGCCCAGGCACCCAGACAGAGGAGAGAGGTCCCGTAACAGAGAATCTGGCTTCATGTCAGCAGAGAATCAGTCTTCATGTCATAGCAGAGAATCAGGCTTCACAGAGAATCTGGCTTCATGTCAGCAGAGAATCAGTCTTCATGTCATAGCAGAGAATCAGGCTTCACGTCACCCACCACTGGAACAGGCCACTGTCACATATTTAGGCCCAGGCACCCAGGCAGAGGAGAGAGGTCCCATAACAGAGATTCAGGCTTCATGTCAGCAGAGAATCAGTCTTCATGTCATAGCAGAGAATCAGGCTTCACGTCACCCACCACTGGAACAGGCCACTGTCACATATTTAGGCCCAGGCACCCAGACAGAGGAGAGAGGTCCCGTAACAGAGAATCTGGCTTCATGTCAGCACAGAATCAGTCTTCATGTCATAGCAGAGAATCAGGCTTCACGTCACCCACCACTGGAACAGGCCACTGTCACATATTTAGGCCCAGGCACCCAGGCAGAGGAGAGAGGTCCCATAACAGAGATTCAGGCTTCATGTCAGCAGAGAATCAGTCTTCATGTCATAGCAGAGAATCAGGCTTCACGTCACCCACCACTGGAACAGGCCACTGTCACATATTTAGGCCCAGGCACCCAGACAGAGGAGAGAGGTCCCGTAACAGAGAATCTGGCTTCATGTCAGCACAGAATCAGTCTTCATGTCATAGCAGAGAATCAGGCTTCACGTCACCCACCACTGGAACAGGCCACTGTCACACATTTAGGCCCTGGCACCCAGACAGAGGAGAGAGGTCCCGTAACAGAGAATCTGGCTTCATGTCAGCACAGAATCAGTCTTCATGTCATAGCAGAGAATCAGGCTTCACGTCACCCACCACTGGAACAGGCCACTGTCACATATTTAGGCCCCGGCACCCAGACAGAGGAGAGAGGTCCCGTAACAGAGAATCTGGCTTCATGTCAGCACAGAATCAGTCTTCATGTCATAGCAGAGAATCAGGCTTCACGTCACCCACCACTGGAACAGGTCACTGTCACATATTTAGGCCCAGGCACCCAGGCAGAGGAGAGAGGTCCCATAACAGAGATTCAGGCTTCATGTCAGCAGAGAATCAGTCTTCATGTCATAGCAGAGAATCAGGCTTCACGTCACCCACCACTGGAACAGGCCACTGTCACATATTTAGGCCCAGGCACCCAGGCAGAGGAGAGAGGTCCCATAACAGAGATTCAGGCTTCATGTCAGCAGAGAATCAGTCTTCATGTCATAGCAGAGAATCAGGCTTCACGTCACCCACCACTGGAACAGGCCACTGTCACATATTTAGGCCCAGGCACCCAGGCAGAGGAGAGAGGTCCCATAACAGAGATTCAGGCTTCATGTCAGCAGAGAATCAGTCTTCATGTCATAGCAGAGAATCAGGCTTCACGTCACCCACCACTGGAACAGGCCACTGTCACACATTTAGGCCCCGGCACCCAGACAGAGGAGAGGTTCATTCAACTTTGGGTTGCCCCGCAATATAATGGTAAAATGAAAATAAAAATAGGATTGAATGAGGAAGTGCCCTGGAGTACAATAATATATTGTTAAGGGGAGGTAGTTAATGTCTAATCTGCACAAGGGATGGACAGGTCCTGTGGGATCCATGACGGGTTCATTTTTATGAACGTCAGCTTGTCCACATTGGCTGTAGACAGGCGGCTGCGTTTGTCTGTAATGACGCCCCCTGCCGTGCTGAATACACGTTCAGACAAAACGCTGGCCGCCGGGCAGGCCAGCACCTCCAAGGCATAAAAGGCTAGCTCTGGCCACGTGGACAATTTGGAGACCCAGAAGTTGAATGGGGCCGAACCATCAGTCAGTACATGGAGGGGTGTGCACAGGTACTGTTCCACCATGTTAGTGAAATGTTGCCTCCTGCTAACACGTTCCGTATCAGGTGGTGGTGCAGTTAGCTGTGGCGTGGTGACAAAACTTTTCCACATCTCTGCCATGCTAACCCTGCCCTCAGAGGAGCTGGCCGTGACACAGCTGCGTTGGCGACCTCTTGCTCCTCCTCTGCCTTCGCCTTGGGCTTCCACTGGTTCCCCTGTGACATTTGGGAATGCTCTCAGTAGCGCGTCTACCAATGTGCGCTTGTACTCGCGCATCTTCCTATCACGCTCCAGTGTAGGAAGTAAGGTGGGCACATTGTCTTTGTACCGTGGATCCAGCAGGGTGGCAACCCAGTAGTCCGCACACGTTAAAATGTGGGCAACTCTGCTGTCGTTGCGCAGGCACTGCAGCATGTAGTCGCTCATGTGTGCCAGGCTGCCCAGAGGTAAGGACAAGCTGTCCTCTGTGGGAGGCGTATCGTCATCGTCCTGTGTTTCCCCCCAGCCACGCACCAGTGATGGGCCCGAGCTGCTTTGGGTGCCACCCCGCTGTGAACATGCTTCATCCTCATCCTCCTCCACCTCCTCCTCATCCTCGTCCTCCTCGTCCTCCAGTAGTGGGCCCTGTCTGGCCACATTTGTACCTGGCCTCTGGTGTTGCAAAAAACCTCCCTCTGAGTCACTTCGAAGAGACTGGCCTGAAAGTGCTAAAAATGACCCCTCTTCCTCCTCTTCCTCCTGGGCCACCTCCTCTTCCATCATCGCCCTAAGTGTTTTCTCAAGGAGACATAGAAGTGGTATTGTAACGCTGATAACGGCGTCATCGCCACTGGCCATGTTGGTGGAGTACTCGAAACAGCGCAACAGGGCACACAGGTCTCGCATGGAGGCCCAGTCATTGGTGGTGAAGTGGTGCTGTTCCGCAGTGCGACTGACCCGTGCGTGCTGTAGCTGAAACTCCACTATGGCCTGCTGCTGCTCGCTCAGTCTGTCCAGCATGTGCAAGGTGGAGTTCCACCTGGTGGGCACATCGCATATGAGGCGGTGAGCGGGAAGGCCGAAGTTACGCTGTAGCGCAGACAGGCGTGCAGCAGCAGGGTGTGAACGCCGGAAGCGCAAACAGACGGCCCGCACTTTATGCAGCAGCTCTGACATGTCGGGGTAGTTGCGAATGAACTTCTGCACCACCAAATTCAGCACATGCGCCAGGCAAGGGAAGTGCGTCAAACCGGCTAGTCCCAGAGCTGCAACGAGATTTCGCCCATTATCGCACACCACCAGGCCGGGCTTGAGGCTCACCGGCAGCAACCACTCGTCGGTTTGTTGTTCTATACCCCGCCACAACTCCTGTGCGGTGTGGGGCCTGTCCCCCAAACATATGAGTTTCAGAACGGCCTGCTGACGTTTACCCCGGGCTGTGCTGAAGTTGGTGGTGAAGGTGTGTGGCTGACTGGATGAGCAGGTGGAAGAAGAGGAGGAGGAAGCTGAGTAGGAGGAGGAGACAGGAGGCAAAGAATGTTGCCCTGCGATCCTTGGCGGCGGAAGGACGTGCGCCAAACAGCTCTCCGCCTGGGGCCCAGCCGCCACTACATTTACCCAGTGTGCAGTTAGGGAGATATAGCGTCCCTGGCCGTGCTTACTGGTCCACGTATCTGTGGTTAGGTGGACCTTGCCACAGATGGCGTTGCGCAGTGCACACTTGATTTTATCGGACACTTGGTTGTGCAGGGAAGGCACGGCTCTCTTGGAGAAGTAGTGCCGACTGGGAACAACATACTGTGGGACAGCAAGCGACATGAGCTGTTTGAAGCTGTCTGTGTCCACCAGCCTAAATGACAGCATTTCATAGGCCAGTAGTTTAGAAATGCTGGCATTCAGGGCCAGGGATCGAGGGTGGCTAGGTGGGAATTTACGCTTTCTCTCAAATGTTTGTGAGATGGAGAGCTGAACGCTCCAGTGAGACATGGTTGAGATGCTTGGTGACGCAGGTGGTGGTGTTGGTGGTACATCCCATGTTTGCTGGGCGGCAGGTGCCAACGTTCCTCCAGAGGCGGAGGAAGAGGCCGAGGCAGCGGCAGCAGCAGAAGAGGCCGAGGCGGCAGCAGCAGAAGAGGTAGCAGGGGGAGCCTGAGTGACTTCTTTGTTTTTAGGGTGTTTACTCCACTGCAGTTCATGCTTTGCATGCAGGTGCCTGGTCATGCAGGTTGTGCTAAGGTTCAGAACGTTAATGCCTCGCTTCAGGCTCTGATGGCACAGCGTGCAAACCACTCGGGTCTTGTCGTCAGCACATTGTTTAAAGAAGTGCCATGCCAGGGAACTCCTTGAAGCTGCCTTTGGGGTGCTCGGTCCCAGATGGCGGCGGTCAGTAGCAGGCGGAGTCTCTTGGCGGCGGGTGTTCTGATTTTGCCCACTGCTCCCTCTTTGTCTTTTGCTACGCTGTTGGCTCGGTCTCACCACTGCCTCTTCCTCCGAACTGTGAAAGTCAGTGGCACGACCTTCATTCCATGTGGGGTCTAGGACCTCATCGTCCCCTGCATCGTCTTCCACCCAGTCTTGATCCCTGACCTCCTGTTCAGTCTGCACACTGCAGAAAGACGCAGCAGTTGGCACCTGTGTTTCGTCATCATCAGAGACGTGCTGAGGTGGTATTCCCATGTCCTCATCATCAGGAAACATAAGTGGTTGTGCGTTAGTGCATTCTATCTCTTCCACCCCTGGGGAAGGGCTAGGTGGATGCCCTTGGGAAACCCTGGCAGCAGAGTCTTCAAACAGCATAAGAGACTGCTGCATAACTTGAGGCTCAGACAGTTTCCCTGATATGCATGGGGGTGATGTGACAGACTGATGGGCTTGGTTTTCATGCGCCATCTGTGCGCTTTCTGCAGAAGACTGGGTGGGAGATAATGTGAACGTGCTGGATGCACTGTCGGCCACCCAATTGACTAATGCCTGTACCTGCTCAGGCCTTACCATCCTTAGAACGGCATTGGGCCCCACCAAATATCCCTGTAAATTCTGGCGGCTACTGGGACCTGAGGTAGTTGGTACACTAGGACGTGTGGCTGTGGCAGAACGGCCACGTCCTCTCCCAGCACCAGAGGGTCCACTAACACCACCACGACCATGTCCACGTCCGCGTCCCTTACTAGTTGTTTTCCTCATTGTTACCGTTCACCACAATAAGAAAAATATTATTCGGGCCAATGTATTGAATTAAAATTCAGGCCTTTTTTTACAGACACCTAAAACTGTCTGGCTATCTATTTAGGTACCGTATTACACTAATACAGGCACACAAGTAATGACAGATTTGGTTGAATATAAATGTGAGGCCTATTTTTTACGCTCTGTGTGACAGATATACCTTTAATCACAGAATTAGACTTGTATCTGCACTGTAGCGTGTGTGTTAAGTTTTTCAGAATGACACTATCAGCACCTTCAATCTAAGATATCCTTTTTGGGATAGATTTAAAGTAGGCCTGATATAGCAGAAACTACTAATTTTGAGAATGGCAAACTTGGGAATAGTTTTTCAACCCTGAACAAAAACTGTGCTTTTACGGTCACTACAAATAATTTGACCAGCTAAAACAGTACAGATTTGGTTGAATATAAATGTGAGGCCTATTTTTTACGCGCTGTGTGACAGATATACCTTTAATCACAGAATTAGACTTGTATCTGCACTGTAGCGTGTGTGTTAAGTTTTTCAGAATGACACTATCAGCACCTTCAATCTAAGATATCCTTTTTGGGATAGATTTAAAGTAGGCCTGATATAGCAGAAACTACTAATTTTGAGAATGGCAAATTTGGGAATAGTTTTTCAACCCAGAACAAAAACTGTGCTTTTACGGTCACTACAAATAATTTGACCAGCTAAAACAGTACAGATTTGGTTGAATATAAATGTGAGGCCTATTTTTTACGCGCTGTGTGACAGATATACCTTTAATCACAGAATTAGACTTGTATCTGCACTGTAGCGTGTGTGTTAAGTTTTTCAGAATGACACTATCAGCACCTTCAATCTAAGATATCCTTTTTGGGATAGATTTAAAGTAGACCTGATATAGCAGAAACTACTAATTTTGAGAATGGCAAATTTGGGAATAGTTTTTCAACCCAGAACAAAAACTGTGCTTTTACGGTCACTAAATATAACTTGACCAGCTAAAACTGTACTGATTTGGAGGAATAGAAATGTCAGGCCTATTTTTTAGGCACTGGGTGACAGGCTCAACTTGCCCCTGATGTAGTATATGGCCAAAAAATAACCACACTATTGATGGTTAAATGCACTTGGGTGACACAGGCTCAGCCTGCACCAAATGTAGTATATGGCCAAAAAATAACCACACTATTGATGGTTAAATGCACTTGATGAAAGCTTGAACCTGATGTAGGATATAGCAAAAAATAACCACACTATTGATGGTTAAATGCACTTGGGTGACACAGGCTCAGCCTGCACCTGATGTAGTATATGGCCAAAAAATAACCACACTATTGATGGTTAAATGCACTTGATGAAAGCTTGACCCTGATGTAGGATATAGCAAAAAATAACCACACTATTGATGGTTAAATGCACTTGGGTGACACAGGCTCAGCCTGCACCTGATGTAGTATATGGCCAAAAAATAACCACACTATTGATGGTTAAATGCACTTGGGTGACACAGGCTCAGCCTGCACCTGATGTAGGATATAGCAAAAAATAACCACACTATTGATGGTTAAATGCACTTGGTGGTAGCTTGTGCTGGCGCACCACAAGCCACAAAATGGCCGCAGATCACCCCAGAAAAAAGTGATATAAAAACGCTCTGGGCAGCCTAAAAAAAGTGAGGATTTCAATATCAGCACTTCAATGATCCACAGCTGGAGATCGATCACTGAATTAAGTCTTTTTGAGGAGTTAATCTGCCTAATCTCGCCCTAACGTCGCAGCAGCAACCTCTCCCTACGTGACCCAAGCTTATATAGAGGCTGGGTCACATGCTGCACTGGCCAATCATAGCCATGCCAATAGTAGGAAAGGCTGTGATGGCCTCTTGGGGCAAGTAGTATGACGCTTGTTGATTGGCTGCTTTGCAGCCTTTCAAAAAGCGCCAAGAAAGCGCCGAACACCGAACCCGAACCCGGACTTTTACGAAAATGTTCGGGTTCGGGTCCTTGTCACGGACACCCCAAAATACAGTTCGGGTTCGCTCATCCCTAGAAATAACGTAAAAAAAGAAACTTTAATATATATAATAAAATAGGTTAAAATGACCTCTAAAGTGCGCACAAAAAATATTAAAAAAGATAATGACAGTCATATACACTGCTCAAAAAAATAAAGGGAACACAAAAATAACACATCCTAGATCTGAATTAATTAAATATTCTTCTGAAATACTTTGTTTTTTACATAGTTGAATGTGCTGACAACAAAATCACACAAAAATAAGAAAATAGAAATCAAATTTTTCAACCCATGGAGGTCTGGATTTGGAGTCACACTCAAAATTAAAGTGGAAAAACACACTACAGGCTGATAGAACTTTGATGTAATGTCCTTAAAACAAGTCAAAATGAGGCTCAGTAGTGTGTGTGGCCTCCATGTGCCTGTATGACCTCCCTACAACGCCTGTGCATGCTCCTGATGAGGTGGCGGACGGTCTCCTGAGGGATCTCCTCCCAGACCTGGACTAAAGCATCTGCCAACTCCTGGACAGTCTGTGGTGCAACGTGACGTTGGTGGATAGAGCGAGACATGATGTCCCAGATGTGCTCAATTGGATTCAGGTCTGGGGAACGGGCGGGCCAGTCCATAGCATCAATGCCTTCGTCTTGCAGGAACTGCTGACACACTCCAGCCACATGAGGTCTAGCATTGTCTTGCATTAGGAGGAACCCAGGGCCAACCGCACCAGCATATGGTCTCACAAGGGGTCTGAGGATCTCATCTCGGTACCTAATGGCAGTCAGGCTACCTCTGGCGAGCACATGGAGGGCTGTGCGGCCCTCCAAAGAAATGCCACCCCACACCATTACTGACCCAATGCCAAACCGGTCATGCTGGAGGATGTTGAAGGCAGCAGAACGTTCTCTACGGCGTCTCCAGACTCTGTCATGTCTGTCACATGTGCTCAGTGTGAACCTGCTTTCATCTGTGAAGAGCACAGGGCGCCAGTGGCGAATTTGCCAATCTTGGTGTTCTCTGGCAAATGGCAAACGTCCTGCACGGTGTTGGGCTGTAAGCCCAAGCCTCACCTGTGGATGTCGGGCCCTCATATCACCCTCATGGAGTCTGTTTCTGACCGTTTGAGGAGACACATGCACATTTGTGGCCTACTGGAGGTCATTTTGCAGGGCTCTGGCAGTGCTCCTCCTGTTCCTCCTTGCACAAAGGTGGAGGCAGCGGTCCTGCTGTTGGGTTGTTGCCCTCCTACGGCCTCCTCCACGTCTCCTGATGTACTGGCCTGTCTCCTGGTAGCGCCTCCATGCTCTGGACACTACGCTGACAGACACAGCAAACCTTCTTGCCACAGCTCGCATTGATGTGCCATCCTGGTTAAGCTGCACTACCTGAGCCACTTGTGTGGGTTGTAGACTCCGTCTCATGCTACCACTAGAGTGAAAGCACTGCCAGCATTCAAAAGTGACCAAAACATCAGCCAGGAAGCATAGGAACTGCAAAGTGGTCTGTGGTCACCACCTGCAGAACCACTCCTTTATTGGGGGTGTCTTGCTAATTGCCTATAATTTCCACCTGTTGTCTATCCCATTTGCACAACAGCATGTGAAATTGATTGTCACTCAGTGTTGCTTCCTAAGTGGACAGTTTGATTTCACAGAAGTGTGATTGACTTGGAGTTACATTGTGTTGTTTAAGTGTTCCCTTTATTTTTTTGAGCAGTGTATATACAAATTGATACAAATTGATAACACTGATGATCTGACAATGATCACACAAAAATCAGAATAATCAATCAATGGCCACACAAATAGTATTCTTTAGCATAAACTGTACAAAAACGCATGTGGAGGATCCTTTTTTGCAAGTAAATATTTGAAAAGGTGTCCAACCTCTATTCACAGAGATAGCAGTATATACTTCCACCTCAAAGGAGCCACAATTGCTAATGATGTGTTGAAACAATGTGGCAGCGTTTGATACGAAGGTGTAATAGAGCAAATCACTCTTAGCAGTTCAACAGCATCCGGTGTGATACGTAGGTACAGTTTGTGTATTATAATATGGGCTCTGTGTCTTATAATATGAACTATGTGTATTATAATATGGACTCTGTGTATTGTGATAATGACTCATAGAAACATAGAAACATAGAAACATAGAATGTGTTGGCAGATAAGAACCATTTGGCCCATCTAGTCTGCCCAATATACTAAATACTATGGATAGCCCCTGGCCCTATCTTATATGAAGGATGGCCTTATGCCTATCCCATGCATGCTTAAACTCCTCCACTGTAACTCCTCCACTCTGTATTATACTATGGAATCTGTGAATTATAATATGGACTCTATGTATTATAATATGGGCTCTGTGTATTATGATATGGACTCTGAGTATTATAATGTGGAATCTGTGTATTATAATATGGACTCTGTGTATTATAATATGGACTCTGTGTATTATAATATGGACTCTGTATTATAATATGGACTCTGTGTATTATGATATGGACTCTGTGTATTATGATATGGACTCTGTATTATGATATGGACTCTGTGTATTATACTATGGAATCTGTGTATTATAATATGGGCTCTGAGAATTATAATATGGAATCTGTGTATTATAATATGGACTCAATGTATTATAATATGGGCTCTGTGTATTATGATATGGACTCTGTGTATTATGATATGGACTCTGTATTATGATATGGACTCTGTGTATTATACTATGGAATCTGTGTATTATAATATGGGCTCTGAGAATTATAATATGGAATCTGTGTATTATAATATGGACTCAATGTATTATAATATGGGCTCTGTGTATTATGATATGGACTCTGTGTATTATAATACGGACTCTGTGCATTATAATATGGACTCTGTGTATCATGATATGGTCTCTGTATTATGATATGGACTGGGGGGAATTTATTATAGACTAGCGTTGTGGAATCTCTAGACCTGGTGAAGCCACCATACTCTTTATGACATCATAATCATTGCCTGGACTGCTCTCACTTATTGTGCTGTCATAATGAATAAAATCTGAATGAGGTCAACCTCTTGTGATGTCACAATGCAGAATGTGGGTAACACTGGGTCACACCCTGGCACCTGTGTCAGTCTTCGTCTGGCTCATCATGTGCTCCCGCAAGAGACGCATTTTGGAGATAGGACAAGTTGAGGCGATTTTGGTCAAGAGAAGAAAAGTAGAAGAAGCCATTCCCCACAAGCGAGGAAGAGTAGAAACAGATGAAGTTGAGGATATGGAAGTTGGGGACCGGCAATACGCTGATGACATTGAGATGAAAGATGCGTATGACGACACAGAAGAACCAATGGAGGTGGGGGAACGGCAGTACCCTGATGATATTGAGATGATTGATGTAGAAGAGAAATTCACATTTGACAGGGATGGAGACTGCATAATGACGGACATTAGCGCCCCCAAACAGTAACCCTCTAAATAAGGTGCAGGGTATTCTCATTGTTTCTTATTTATTGTTACATCCAGGAACACTTGTACTTACTTTTTGTCTTTTATAAAATCTGGCTGTACAGAACCTGGAAAATACCATACATTACCTGGGAAGATTCACAAGAAAAAAAACATCTACAGATGTGCAAAAATGAAGATCCACAAATCACAGCCAAAAATGTCAGAAAACCAAAAAAAAAAATCTGTCAATAAATATTTGTTAATATGTTAATGGTGTTTTTATTTATTTATTTATTTATTTATGTATTTATTTTTGTACGGGGGGTTAATTGAGCAACTGTCAATGGCCTCTTCGTTCCAGCAGCATCATAAAGTTTGGTCCGGGGGTGGTAAATTTGGCAATTGTCCAGGGCAACTTCTTACTAGGGGGTCCTAAAGAGGGTTGGTCTTGGAGGTTAATTGTGAAATCGACCAGGGCCATTTTTCCTAGGGAAATCCCTAGTTGTAGGGGGCATAACTATAGTAAAGGGGCACTAAGGGAGAATAACTACTGCGTGGGAGCAGAAGGGGCGGTGGGCATTATATGGTGAAGCTAGAGGCGTGCTTAGCCTCCTTGGGCTTTTCAACAATTAAGAGCTATTCTCTTCCACTCGGTCAGCACGTTCTGCAATCCACGACCTTTGGGGTGTGCAACCTTTGAGCCGCAAAGGGTGTAATAACCTGCACTACTGAAGGGGGTGCTAGATGGGCAGTACTAATTGAACTGCAGTATGAGGCCCTGCCTGTTCATTAAATGAAGGGGCCACAGTATTAAACTATCCTTAAACTGTGTCTATTGACACAAGTATAGAACACAGAGAAAACTATCGAGTTTATATATAAAACTATAGGTAAAATTATAACACTTCCAGGGGAGCAGTCACATGGGGGAGGAGCTCCCATTGGCTTATTCACTGCACAGACTCCGCCACCACTTGTCGCTCTTCTGGCGGTACTGCGCGGCCCTTCCAGGGACTGGACTGCATGCGTGTACAGAGAAGCGCTTTGTGAGGACCACAAAGCAATAAGTCATGTTCTCAATAAGGCTCCTCACTGGCCCTGTCCTCCTCTTACATCCTTGTGTTTATTCTAGCTATACCGATAAGTCAGGAGTAGAGATGAGCGAATTTTTAAAAAATTCGATTTGCCGGTTCGCCGAATTTAGTTGGAAAAATTTGGTTAGATCTGAATATATTTGCGGTGAATCGCGTTAAAAAACTGCTATTTCCTGGCTGCAGAGAGCCTTTATAGTGTTGTAGAACACTGTGCCTTGCAGTAACACGCATAGGGAGTCTGCTGTGGTAGTGAAATAATACTGTGAGTCCGAGGGTGACATAGTGTGGAGGTTGCAGCAGCATGAGGAGGCCACAGAGTAGCAAGGTGACATAGTGTGGAGGTGGCAGCAGTATAAGGATACCAAAGAGTGGCCCTATGACAGAGTGTGGAGGTGGTGGCAGCATCAGGAGGCCACAGAGTGGCACAATGACTTAGTGTGGAGGTGGCAGCAACATAAAGTGTCCACAGAGTGTCAAGTTGACATAGTGTGGAGGTGGCAGCAGCATGAGGAGGCCACACAGTAGCAAGATGACATAGTTTGGAGTTGGCAGCAGCATGAGGAGACACCAGAATGGCCCAATTACAGAATCTGGAGGTGGCAGCAGCATGAGGAAACTACAGAGTGGCAGAAATACAGAGTCTGAAGGTGTCACAGTGGGGAGTGGGGGAAACCCCCCACCGTATAATATAAGTCGCTGCTACGCCGGATAGCAGGGAACAGGGAGCAGGTCACCTCCTAACGCGACCCTGAAGATCTCCCTAAACTCGGAATTCATGAGCCACCTCAGAAGGTAAGGTGGCTCATGCTCACCAACCTAGAACCCTAGGTATCCCCGCTATGCCCTAAGCCTGAAGACAGGGCAGAGACCACCCTTTCATCCTACACAACGGATCCATGGTGTCTCCAGAAGCCCAGCAGCTGGCCACCAACTAGACAGGGTTCACAGCCGAACAACAGGTAAGTAACAAAAGGCAATAGACAACCTAGGTTACCAGAACTTACCTGTCGCCGACGAGATGGACCGGAAACGCACTGTCTAGATGTTTGCTTAAACCCCTCCGGGAAAGAAACCCCCTTTCGGAGGAAACACACCACAACACAATAACTTCCAAATAAGGCCCACACCATAACAACATGCACCATGTGTGAGAGGGAAAACAGAAACATGCCGGAGGGGACACACAGACAGAGCAAGGGAAACAATATAACAAATAAGGGTGGCTCACACAGATTTTTACATACAACCAGGGAGCAGAGCTCCTACACAGACTGAGAAGCAAAATCAAACTGACCTCAGGTTCCAACACCCCAAAATATAAGGAGGCCTGAGGTCACACCCACCACACCTTGCAAACACACCTTAATCCCGTGCACACCAGGATGGGAAGGGACACAACACTTAAAGGGGAAGTGTCAAAACATGCAAAAACAACATGTTGCCACCAGCAACAAGCATGCACGGCAAAAGTGTCATGGTCCATAATACCACACCATGACACAGCCGTGACAGAAGGTGGCAGCAGCACTAATAGTCCACAGAGTGACAAAATGACAGAGTGTGGAGTTGGCTGCAGCAGCATCATCATGAGGAGGCCACGGAGTGGCAAAATGACAGTGTGTAGGTGGCAGCAGCATCAGGAGGCCATAGAGTGGCAATGTGACATATTGTGGAGGTGGCAGCAGAATGAGGAGGCCACAGAATGGCACAATGACAGAGTGTGGAGGTGGCAGCAGCATGAGGAGGCCAAAGAGTTTAAATGTGACATTGTGTAGAGGTGGCAGCAGCATGAGGATGCCACAGAGTGGCAAGGTGACATTGTGTGGAGGTGGCAGCAGCATGAGGAGACCACAGAGTTGCCCATTGACAAAATCTTGAGATGGCAGCATTAGGAGGCTACAGAGTAGCACAATGACAGAGTGTGCAGGCAGCATCAGCATGAGGAGATCACAGAGTGGCCCAGTGACAGAGTGTGGAGGTGGCAGTAGCACAGAGTGGCACAATGACAGAGTGTGGAGGTGGCAGCAGCATGAGGAGTCCATAGAGTGGCACAATGACAGCGTCTGGAGGTGGCAGCAGCATGAGGAGGCCACAGATTGGCAAGGTGACATAGTGTGGAGGTGGCAGCAGCATAAGGATACCACAGAGTGGACCAATGACCGAGTGTGGAGGTGGCGGCAGCATTAAGAGGCCACAGAGTGGCAAAATTGCAGAGTGTGCAGTTAGCGGCAGCAGCAGCATCAGGAGTAGGCCACATAGTGGGAAATGACAGTTTGGAGGTGGCAGCAGCATCAGGATGCCACAGAGTGGCAAGGTGATATAGTGTGGAGGAGACAGCAGCCTAAGAAGACCACAGAGTGGCCCAATGACAGAGTCTAGAGGTGGTGGCAGCATGAGGAGGACACAGAATGGCATAATATCATTGTGTGGAGCTGGCAGCAGCATGAGGAGGCCACAGAGTGGCAGGGTGACATAGTGTGGAGGTAGCAGCAGCATGAGGAGGCCACAGAGTGGCAAGTTGACATAGTGTGGAGGCGGCAGCTGCATGAGGAGACCACAGAGTGGCCCATTGACAGAGTTTGGAGGTGGTGGCAGCATGAGCAGACCACAGGGTGGCCCAATGACAGAGTCTGGAGGTGGCGGCAACATCGGGAGGCCACAAAGTGGCACAATGACAGAGTGTGACGGTGGCAGTAAAATGAAGAGGCCACAAAGAGGTAAAGTAACATAGTGTGGAGGTGGCAGCCGCATGAGGAGTCCAGACAGTGGCAAGGTGACATAGTGAGGAGAAGGCAGCACCATGAGGAGACCAAAGAATGGCCCAATGACAGAGTTTGGCGGTGGCAGCACCATGAGGAAACTACAGGGTGGCAGAAATATACAGTCTGGAGGTGGTGGTGGCATTAGGAGGCCACAGAGTGGCAAAATTACAGAGTGTGTAGTTGGCGGCAGCAGCACCATCAGTAGTAGGCCACATAGTGGTAAAATAACAGTTTGGAGGTGGCAGCAGCATCAGGATGCCACAGAGTGGCAAGGTGACATAGTGTGCAGGAGACAGTAGCCTAAGAAGACCACAGAGTGGCCCAATGACAGAGTCTAGAGGTGGTGGCAGCATGAGGAGGACACAGAATGGCATAATATCATTGTGTGGAGCTGGCAGCAGCATGAAGAGGCCACAGAGTGGCAGGGTGACATAGTGTGGAGGTAGCAGCAGCATGAGTAGGCCACAGAGTGGAAAGTTGACATAGTGTGGAGGCGGCAGCTGCATGAGGAGACCACAGAGTGGCCCATTGACAGAGTTTGGCAGCATGAGCAGACCACAGGGTAGCCCAATGACAGAGTCTGGAGGTGGCGGCAACATCGGGAGGCTGCAGAGTGCCACAAATACAGAGTGTGGAGATGGCGGAAGCATTAGGAGGCCACAGAGTGGCAAAATTACAGAGTGTGGATGTGGCAGCAGCATCAGGAGGCCACAGAGTGGCAAGGTGTCATATTGCGGAGGTGGGTGGTAATACTAGTCCTGCTTAAGATGGAGGTAGCAGCAGCATCAGGAGGTCACAAAGTAGCAAGGTGACATAGTGTGGAGGTGGAAGCAGCATCAGGAGGTCACAAAGTAGCAAGGTGACATAGTGTGGAGGTGGCAGCAGCATCAGGAGGCCACAGAATGGCAAGGTGACATAGTGTGGAGGTGGGTGGCAATACTAGTACCCGCTTAAGATGGTGGGTGAAAGAAGGAGCACTTGGCATCAGATGTGTGGCATCAGGAGGGTGGCAGCATCAGAACAGTAGCTGAGGCCTGTAGCCTGAAGAAACCGGTCTCTTTTGTCAAAATGTTGGTGTGGCACCATGGATGATCTAGTCTGATGCATCAGGAATTGGTGGGTGGAAATCCTGGCTCATCCACGTCTGATTCATCTTGACAAAGTTCAGTCTCTCCACATTTTGGGTGGACAGTCGAGTTCTTCTTGGGGTAACTATGGCCCCTGCCGCACTAAAAACCCTCTCTCATGCCACACTACTGGCCGGGCAGGACAGCTTTTCCAGGGCAAACTTAGCCAGTTGTTGCCACAAATCCAGTTTGGCTGCCCAGTAGTCCAGCGGATCTTCACTGCAAAAGGCTTTAGAACTGCACCACTGAACGGCAAATAATATTTTTTTTTTTACCACTAATGCACGCCAAAAAGGGCTTTAGAACATATAACTGCACCGCTGAACGGCAAATATATATTTTTTTGTCACTAATACACGCCAAAAGTGCTGTAATTTTCGCACTTCACAACACACTGGTTAATAAGCCCTTTTTTCACACTAATACAAGCCAAATTTTGCTTTAGAACATAAAACTGCATTGCACAAGGGCAAATAAGACAAAGCAATATTTCCTTGTAATAAACCCTGTTAATGGCTGTATCAAACAGCACTTGCACCCTAATAATAAGAAAGGTCTGCTGGAATTACAGAGCTGTATAATGGCAATTTGGATCTGCAGTCAGTGCAGCAAGGTGTAATAGGATTGTTCCTATTACTAAGGCTGTAACCATCCCTACTGAACCCTGTTCTGCTTCAATGCTGTGGAATAATTCCTCCTTTTCCTTGTCCTACACCTTGAATAATCTTTCCCTGAACTTGTAAATCGTTTTTTCAGCACAATGAAGTCTTTCCTAGCACTGTCCCTAGCGCCTGCTGACGTCTCTCCCTGCACTAAGTACATTGGAAAGTGGCTGAATCCAAGATTGCTGAGGCTATTTATAGGGCTGTGACATCACGGGGCTGGCTGCTGATTGGCTGCATGCATGGCATTGTGGGTGATCCTTCGTTCCCAGAGTTCCTTGCTCCATGTCCTCACATGTGCAGTAGCCATTTTAGGAAAAAATGCAAATCATTACCACGAAGCGTGAGGAAATTCGTATTCGGTGCGAATCGAATAATTCCTGAAATTCGGATCGAATTCCACTTCGTCAACTTCGATTCGCTCATCTCTAGTGTCTACATATTATAGTATGAACTCTGTGTATTATAATATGGACTATGTATATTGCAGAATCAAGGTGGCTCACCTGTCTGCTGTCATGTGTACTGATAAAAAAAAATAAAAAATTGAAAAATAAATTCAAATATTCAAAATTACGAATATATATAACCATATTCGAAATATTCGCGAATTTTCAAAGTACCTATATTCGCGATAAAAATTCGAAATTCGAATATTCGTGATCAACACTATTCTCTACCACTCGGTCAGCACGTTCTGCAATCCACGACCTTAGGGGCGTGCAACCTGTGAGCCGCACAGGGTGTAATAACCTGCACTACTGAAGGGGGTGCTAGATGGGCAGTACTAATTGAACTGCAGTATGAGGCCCTGCCTGTTCATGAAATAAAGGGGCCACAGTATTAAAGTATCCTTAAACTGGGTCTATTGACACAAGTATAGAACACAGAGAAAACTATTGAGTTTATATATAAAACTATAGGTAAAATTATAACACTTCCAGGGGAGCAGTCACATGGGGGAGGAGCTCCCATTGGCTAATTTACTGCACAGACTCCGCCGCCCCTTGTCGCTCTTCTGGCGGTACTGCGCGGCTCTTCCAGGGACTGGACTGCATGCGTGTACAGAGAAGCACTTTGTGAGGACCACAAAGCAATAAGTCATGTTCTCAATAAGGCTCCTCACTGGCCCTGTCCTCCTCTTACATCCTTGTGTTTATTCTAGCTATACCGATAAGTCAGGAGTAGAGATGAGCGAATTTTTCAAAAATTCGATTTGCTGGTTCGCCGAATTTAGTTGGAAAAATTTGGTTAGATCTGAATATATTTGCGGTGAATCACGTTAAAAAATGGCTATTTCCTGGCTGCAGAGAGCCTTTATAGTGTTGTACAACACTGTGCCTTGCAGTAACACGCATAGGTAGTCTGCTGTGGTAGTGAAATAATACTGTGAGTCCGAGGGTGACATAGTGTGGAGGTTGCAGCAGCGTGAGGAGGCCACAGAGTAGCAAGGTGACATAGTGTGGAAGTGTCAGCAGTATAAGGATACCAAAGAGTGGCCCTATGACAGAGTGTGGAGGTGGTGGCAGCATCAGGATGCCACAGAGTGGCACAATGACTTAGTGTGGAGGTAGCAGCAACATGAAGTGTCCACAGAGTGTCAAGATGACATAGTGTGGAGGTGGCAGCAGCATGAGGAGACCCCAGAATGGCCCAATTACAGAATCGGGAGGTGGCAGCATCATGAGGAAACTACAGAGTGGCAGAAATACAGAGTCTGAAGGTGTCACAGTGGGAAACCCCCCACCGTATAATATAAGTCGCTGCTACGCCGGATAGCAGGGAACAGGGAGCAGGTCACCTCCTAACGCGACCCTGAAGATCTCCCTAAACTCGTAATTCATGAGCCGCTTCAGAAGGTAAGGGGGCTCACGCTCACCAACCTAGAACCCTAGGTATCCCCGCTATGCCCTAAGCCTGAAGACAGGGCAGAGACCACCCTTTCATCCTACACAACGGATCCATGGTGTCTCCAGAAGCCCAGCAGCTGGCCACCAACTAGACAGGGTTCACAGCCGAAAAACAGGTAAGTAACAAAAGGCAATAGACAACCTAGGTTACCAGAGCTTACCTGTCGCCGACGAGATGGACCGGAAACACACTGTCTAGATATTTGCTTAAACCCCTCCGGGAAATAAACCCCCTTTCAGAGGAAACACACCACAACACAATAACCTCCAAACAAGGCCCACACCATAACAACATGCACCATGTGTGAGAGGGAAAACAGAAACATGCCGGAGGGGGCACACAGACAGAGCAAGGGAAACAATATAACAAATAAGGGTGGCTCACACAGACTTTTACATACAGCCAGGGAGCAGAGCTCCTACACAGACTGACAAGCAAAATCAAGCTGACCTCAGGTTCCAACACCCCAAAATATAAAGAGGCCTGAGGTCACATCCATCACACCTTGCAAACACACCTTAACCCCGTTCACACCAGGATGGGAAGGGACACACAACTTAAAGGGGAAGTGTCAAAACATGCAAAAACAACATGTTGCCACCAGCAACAAGCATGCACGGCAAAAGTGTCATGGTCCACAATACCACACCATGACACAGCCGTGATAGAAGGTGGCAGCAGCACTAATAGACCACAGAGTGACAAAATGACAGAGTGTGGAGTTGGCTGCAGCAGCATCATCATGAGGATGCCACGAAGTGGCAAAATGACAGTGTGGAGGTGGCAGCAGCATCAGGAGGCCAAAGAGTGTAAATGTGACATAGTGTAGAGGTGGCATCAGTATGAGGATGCCACAGAGTGTCAAGGTGACATTGTGTCCAGGCAGCATCAGCATGAGGAGACCACAGAGTGGCCCATTGACAAAATCTTGAGGTGGCAGTAGCATCAGGTAGCCACAGAGTGGCACAATGACAGCGTCTGGAGGTGGCGGCAGCATGAGGAGGCCACAGAGTGGCAAAATGACAGAGTGTGCAGGCAGCATCAGCATGAGGAGATCACAGAGTGGCCCAGTGACAGAGTGTGGAGGTGGCAGTAGCATCAGGTGTCCACAGAGTGGCACAATGACAGCGTCACAGAGTCGCAAGGTGACATATTGTGGAGGTGGAAGCAGCATAAGGATACCACAGAGTGGACCAATGACCGAGTGTGGAGGTGGCGGCAGCATTAGGAGGCCACAGAGTGGCAGAATTACAGAGTGTGCAGTTAGCGGCAGCAGCAGCATCAGGAGTAG
The DNA here is from genome assembly GCF_905171765.1 of Bufo bufo. NCBI lineage: Eukaryota > Metazoa > Chordata > Amphibia > Anura > Bufonidae > Bufo > Bufo bufo. The sequence goes on from NC_053389.1 coordinate 644,567,452, forward strand.
GCCACATAGTGGGAAAATGACAGTGTGGAGGTGGCAGTAGCATCAGGATGCCACAGAGTGGCAAGGTGACATAGTGTGGAGGAGACAGCAGCCTAAGAAGACCACAGAGTGGCCCAATGACAGAGTCTAGAGGTGGTGGCAGCATGGGGAGGACACAGAATGGCATAATATCATTGTGTGGAGCTGGCAGCACCATGAAGAGGCCACAGAGTGGCAAGTTGACTAGTGTGGAGGCGGCAGCTGTATGAGGAGACCACAGGGTGGCCCAATGACAGAGTCTGGAGGTGGCGGCAACATCGGGAGGCTGCAGAGTGGCACAATTACAGATTGTGGAGATGGCAGCAGCATGTGGAGACCACAGAGTGGCAGAATGACAGAGTGTGGAGGTGGCGGAAGCATTAGGAGGCCACAGAGTGGCAAAATTAGAGAGTGTGGATGTGGCAGCAGCATCAGGAGGCCACAGAGTGGCAAGGTGACATATTGTGGAGGTGGGTGGCAATACTAGTACCCGCTTAAGATGGAGGTAGCAGCAGCATCAGGAGGTCACAAAGTAGCAAGGTGACATAGTGTGGAGGTGGCAGCAGCATCAGGAGGCCACAGAATGGCAAGGTGACATAGTGTGGAGGTGGCAGCAGCATCAGGAGGCCACAGAGTGGCAAGGTTATATAATGTGGAGGTGGCAGCAACATCAGGAGGCCACAGAGTGGCAAGGTGACATAGTGTGGAGGTGGGTGGCAATACTAGTACCCGCTTAAGATGGTGGGTGAAAGAAGGAGCACTTGGCATCAGATGTGTGGCATCAGGAGGGTGGCAGCATCAGAACAGTAGCTGAGGCCTGTAGCCTGAAGAAACCGGTCTCTTTTGTCAAAATGTTGGTGTGGCACCATGGATGATCTAGTCTGATGCATCAGGAATTGGTGGGTGGAAATCCTGGCTTATCCACATCTGATTCATCTTGACAAAGTTCAGTCTCTTCATATTTTGGGTGGACAGGCGAGTTCTTCTTGGGGTAACTATGGCCCCTGCTGCACTAAAAACCCACTTTGATGCCACACTACTGGCCGGGCAGGACATCTTTTCCAGGTCAAACTCAGCCAGTTGTTGCCACAAATCCAGTTTGGCTGCCCAATAGTCCAGCGGATCTTCACTGCAAATGGCTTTAGAACTGCACCGCTGAACGGCAAATAATATTTTTTGTTTGCCACTAATACACGCTAAAAAGGGCTTTAGAACATATAACTGCACCGCTGAACGGCAAATATATTTTTTTTTGTCACTAATACACACCAAAAGTGCTGTCATTTTCGCACTTTACAACACAATGGTTAATAAGCCCTTTTTACCCACTAATACAAGCCAAATTTTGCTTTAGAACATAAAGCTGCACCGCACAAGGGCAAATAAGACATAGCAATATTTCCTTGTAATAAACCCTGTTAATGGCTGTATCAAACAGCTCTTGCACCCTAATAATAAGAACGGTCTACTGGAATTACAGAGCTGTATAATGGCAATTTGGATCTGCAGTCAGTGCAGCAAGGTGTAATAGGATTGTTCCTATTACTAAGGCTGTAACCATCCCTACTGAACCCTGTTCTGCTTCAATGCTGTGGAATAATTCCTCCCTTTCCTTGTCCTACACCTTGAATAATCTTTCCCTGAACTTGTAAATCTTTTTTTCAGCAAAATGAAGTCTTTCCTAGCACTGTCCCTAGCGCCTGCTGACGTCTCTCCCTGCACTAAGTACATTGGATAATGGCTGAATCCAAGATGGCTGAGGCTATTTATAGGGCTGTGACATCACGGGGCTGGCTGCTGATTGGCTGCATGAATGGCATTGTGGGTGATCCTTCGTTCCCAGAGTTCCTTGCTCCATGTCCTCACATGTGCAGCAGCCATTTTAGGAAAAAATGCGAATCATTACCACGAAGCATGAGGAAATCCGTATTCGGTGCGAATCGAATAATTCCTGAAATTCGGATCTAATTCCACTTCGTCAACTTCGATTCGCTCATCTCTAGTGTCTACATTTTAGTATGAACTCTGTGTTTTATAATATGGACTATGTATATTGCAGAATCAAGGTGGCTCACCTGTCTGCTGTCATGTATGAGGTGCTCAATGTCTGACTCACCCTGTCAGAAAAAAGTGTATATATCTTTTGTATAGACAGGCACTCTGCTACTGGTAACACTCGGAGAGGTAATAAAGTAAAAAAAGAAACTTTAATATATATAATATAATAGGTTAAAATGACCTCTAAAGTGCGCACAAAAAATATTAAAAAAGATAATGACAGTCATATATATACAAATTGATAACACCGATGACCTGACAATGATCACATAAAATCAGAATAATCAATCAATGGCCACACATATAGTATTCTTTAGCATAAACTGTACAAAAACGCATGTGGAGGATCCTTTTTTGCAAGTAATTATTTGAAAAGGTGTCCAACCTCTATTCACAGAGATAGCAGTATATACTTCCACCTCATAGGAGCCACAATTGCTAATGATGTTTGCAATACTGTGTTGAAACAATATGGCAGCGTTTGATACGAAGGTGTAATAGAGCAAATCACTCTTAGCAGTTCAACAGCATCCGGTGTGATACGTAGGTACAGTTTGTGTATTATAATATGGGCTCTGTGTCTTATAATATGACCTATGTGTATTATAATATGGACTCTGTGTATTATCATAAGGACTCTGTATTATAATATGGAATCTGTGAATTATAATATGTACTCTGTGTATTATGATATGGACTCTGTGTATTATGATATGGACTCTGTATTATAATATGGAATCTGTGTATTATACTATGGAATCTGTGTATTATAATATGGACTCTATGTATTATAATATGGGCTCTGTGTATTATGATATAGACTCTGAGTATTATAATACGGACTCTGTGTATTATACTATTGACTGTGTATTATACTATGTGCATTATAATATGGACTCTGTGTATTATAATATGGACTCTGTGTATCATACTATGGACTCTGTGTATCATACTATGGACTCTGTATTATGATATGAACTGGGGGGAATTTATCATAGACTAGCGTTGTGGAATCTCTAGACCTGGTGAAGCCACCATACTCTTTATGACGTCATAATCATTGCCTGGACTGCTCGCACTTATTGTGCTGTCATAATGAATAGAATCTGAATGAGGTCAACCTCTTGTGATGTCACAATGTAGAATGTGGGTAACACTGGGTCACACCCTGGCACCTGTGTCAGTCTTCGTCTGGCTCATCATGTGCTCCCGCAAGAGACGCATTTTGGAGATAGGACAAGTTGAGGCGATTTTGGTCAAGAGAAGAAAAGTAGAAGAAGCCATTCCCCACAAGCGAGGAAGAGTAGAAACAGATGAAGTTGAGGATATGGAGGTTGGGGACCGGCAATACGCTGATGACATTGAGATGAAAGATGCGTATGACGACACAGAAGAACCAATGGAGGTGGGGGAACGGCAGTACCCTGATGATATTGAGATGATTGATGTAGAAGAGAAATTCACATTTGACAGGGATGGAGACTGCATAATGACGGACATCAGCGCCCCCAAACAGTAACCCTCTAAATAAGGTGCAGGGTATTCTCATTGTTTCTTATTTATTGTTACATCCTGGAACACTTGTACTTACTTTTTGTCTTTTATAAGATCTGGCTGTACAGAACCTGGAAAATACCATACATTACCTGGGACGTTTCACAAGAAAAAAAACATCTACAGAGGTGCAAAAATGAAGATCCACAAATCACAGCCAAAAATGTCAGAAAAAAAAAATCTGTCAATAAATATTTGTTAGTATGTTAATGGTGTTTTTATTTATTTATTTGTTTATGTATTTATTTTTGTACGGGGGGTTAATTGAGCAACTGTCCATGGCCTCTTCGTTCCAGCAGCATCATAAAGTTTGGTCCGGGGGTGGTAAATTTGGCAATTGTCCAGGGCAACTTCTTACTAGGGGGTCCTAAAGAGGGTTGGTCTTGGAGGTTAATTGTGAAATCGACCAGGGCCATTTTTCCTAGGGAAATCCCTAGTTGTAGGGGGCATAACTATAGTAAAGGGGTCACTAAGGGAGAATAACTACTGCGTGGGAGCACAAGGGGTGGTTGGCGGGATCTGGTTAAGCTAGAGGCGTGCTTAGCCTCCTTGGGCTTTTCAACAATTAAGAGCTATTCTCTTCCACTCGGTCAGCACGTTCTGCAATCCACGACCTTAGGGGTGTGCAACCTGTGTGGCCGCACAGGGTGTAATAACCTGCACTACTGAAGGGGGTGCTAGATGGGCAGTACTAATTGAACTGCAGTATGAGGCCCTGCCTGTTCATTAAATGAAGGGGCCACAGTATTAAACTATCGTTAAACCTGTGTCTATTGACACAAGTATAGAACACAGAGAAAATAATCGAGTTTATATATAAAACTATAGGTAAAATTATAAAACTTCCAGGGGGAGCAGTCACATGGGGGAGGAGCTTCTATTGGCTTATTCACTGCACAGACTCCGCCACCACTTGTCGCTCTTCTGGCAGTACTGCGCGGCTCTTCCAGGGACTGGACTGCATGCGTGTACAGAGAAGCACTTTGTGAGGACCACAAAGCAATAAGTCATGTTCTCAATAAGGCTCCTCACTGGCCCTGTCCTCCTCTTACATCCTTGTGTTTATTCTAGCTATACCGATAAGTCAGGAGTAGAGATGAGCGAATTTTTCAAAAATTCGATTTGCTGGTTCGCCGAATTTAGTTGGAAAAATTTGGTTAGATCTGAATATATTTGCGGTTAATCGCATTAAAAAACGGCTATTTCCTGGCTGCAGAGAGCCTTTATAGTGTTGTAGAACACAGTGCCTTGCAGTAACATGCATAGGGAGTCTGCTGTGGTAGTGAAATAATACTGTGAGTCCGAGGGTGACATAGTGTGGAGGTTGAGGCAGCATGAGGAGGCCACAGAGTGGCAAGGTGACATAGTGTGAAGGTGGCAGCAGTATAAGGATACCAAAGAGTGGCCCTGTGACAGAGTGTGGAGGTGGTGGCAACATCAGGAGGCCACAGAGTGGCACAATGACTTAGTGTGGAGGTGGCAGCAACATGAAGAGTCAACAGAGTGTCAAGTTGACATAGTGTGGAGGTGGCAGCAGCATGAGGAGGCCACACAGTAGCAAGATGACATAGTTTGGAGTTGGCAGCAGCATGAGGAGACCACAGAATGGCCCAATTACAGAATCTGGAGGTGGCAGCAGCATGAGGAAACTACAGAGTGGCAGAAATACAGAGTCTGAAGGTGTCACGGTGGGGAGTGGGGGAAACCCCCCACCGTATAATATAAGTCGCTGCTACGCCGGATAGCAGGGAACTGTCACGACCATGGTAATGGCCGTGACTCCTGAACCGCATGCAGTTGCCTGTGGTCTGGGGTTGTTGTCAATCACAGGTGAGAGCTGAAGTATGTTGCCTCACCTGTGGTTGCCACTGGCAACATTAGGTATGTGGCAGTAGAGCAGTTGGAGCTGGTTGCTAGGCTGCTCGCTGTCATTGCATGCGGTTGCACCTGGCAACCTGTCTATTAGGTGTGCCTTGTGTTTGTTTGTTGTGCACAAGGTTTTTGTATGAATGCACGTCCCCTTTAAGTGGCTGTCTTCCCTTCCCTGGTGTGGGAAGGGTTAATTCCCTTCCTAGTGTGTGTGCACTGGGTGTGTCTGTGTGGGTGTGGCTACATGGGCTATTTAGCCTCAGTTGAGAGCAGATGTCTGAGGGGTACTTCAGCCATGGTTAGCTGGAGTCTTCCTCCTGGTTTATATCCCATCTGCCAGTGAGGGCCACCCTTGTGGTCATAAGCCTACGTTACATGGTGTTATGAAGGTGTGTGTTTGGTCTCTTTATTTATTGCAGCTTATGGTTTCCTGGGTTCCCGTGTGATGTGTGGTGTGTCCTGTGTCCCTTGTGTTGTTGTGGACAGCAGCACTTGCACATGGGCTCCAGGCTGTGTGTCTGTGGCAGGTAGGTGTGGTTCTTGTTTCACTTACCTGCCATTGCCTTATGTCTGTTTATGTTTCCCCTTTCTTTATAGCTTGGCCAGTGAGTCTCCTGTTCGTCCGTATCCTGGAGGAACAGGTAGTCTTACCCTTCTCCTAGTCCAGGGCCACCCTGAGGGTGAGTAGGAATATTAGGTTCCGGAGTATGAGCCCTCCCACCATCAGGGTCGGCTCATACGGCTAGGAGACAGGGTCAGAATTAGGGATTGATAGGAGGTGACCTGCTCCCTGATTCCTGTCCTGGCCTTGCATCGACCATCCATCTTCTGGCACCGCATGGCTGAGGGTTTTCCCCATCCTCAGCCGTGACAGGAACAGGGAGCAGGTCACCTCCTAACGCGACCCCGAAGATCTCGCTAAACTCCTAATGCAAGAGCCGCCTCAGAAGGTAAGGGGGCTCATGCTCACCAACCTAGAACCCTAGGTATCCCTGCTATGCCCTAAGCCTGAAGACAGGGCAGAGACCACCCATTCATCCTACACAACGGATCCATGGTGTCTCCAGAAGCCCAGCAGCTGGCCACCAACTAGACAGGGTTCACAGCCGAACAACAGGTAAGTAACAAAAGGCAATAGACAACCTAGGTTACCAGAACTTACCTTTCGCCGACGAGATGGACCGGAAACGCACTGTCTAGATGTTTGCTTAAACCCCTCCGGGAAAGCAACCCCCTTTCGAAGGAAACACACCACAACACAATAACCTCCAAACAAGGCCCACACCATAACAACATGCACCATGTGTGAGAGGGAAAACAGAAACAGGCCGGAGGGGACACACAGACAGACCAAGGGAAACAATATAACAAATAAGGGTGGCTCACACAGACTTTTACATACAGCCAGGGAGCAGAGCTCCTACACAGACTGACAAGCAAAATCAAACTGACCTCAGGTTCCAACACCCCAAAATATAAAGAGGCCTGAGGTCACACCCACCACACCTTGCAAACACACCTTAACCCCATGCGGTGGCAGCAGCATGAGGAGGCCACAGAATGGCACAATGACAGAGTGTGGAGGTCGCAGCAGCATAAGGAGGCCAAAGAGTGTCAATGTGACATAGTGTAGAGGTGGCAGCAGCATGAGGATGCCACAGAGTGGCAAGGTGACATTGTGTGGAGGTGGCAGCAGCATTAGGAAACCACAGAGTGGCAAATTGACAAAATCTTGAGGTGGCACCAGCATCAGGAGGCTACAAAGTAGCACAATGACAGAGTGTGGAGGTGGAAGAAGCACGAGGAGAACACAGAGTGGCACAATGACAGAGTGTGGAGGTGGCAGCAGCATGAGGAGACCATATAGTGGCAGAAAGACAGAGTCTGGAGGTGGCAGCAGCATTAGGAGGCCACAGAGTGGCAAAATGACAGAGTGTGCAGGCAGCATCAGCATGAGGAGATCACAGAGTGGCCCAGTGACAGAGTTTGGAGGTGGCAGTAGTACAGAGTGGCACAATGACAGAGTGTGGAGGTGGCAGCAGCATGAGGAGACCACAGAGTGGCACAATGACAGCGTCTGGAGGTGGCGGCAGCATGAGGAGGCCACAGAGTGGCAAGGTGACATATTTTGGAGGTGGCAGCAGCATAAGGATACCACAGAGTGGACCAATGACCGAGTGTGGAGGTGGCGGCAGCATTAAGAGGCCACAGAGTGGCAAAATTACAGTGTGCAGTTGGCGGCAGCAGCGTCATCAGGAGTAGGCCACATAGTGGGAAATGACAGTGTGGAGGTGGCAGCAGCATCAGGATGCCACAGAGTGGCAAGGTGATATAGTGTGGAGGAGACAGCAGCCTAAGAAGACCACAGAGTGGCCCAATGACAGAGTCTAGAGGTGGTGGCAGCATGAGAAGGACACAGAATGGCATAATATCATTGTGTGGAGCTGGCAGCAGCATGAGGAGGCCACAGAGTGGCAAGGTGACATAGTGTGGAGGTGGCGGCAACATCAGGAGGCCACAAAGTGGCACAATGACAGAGTGTGACGGTGGCAGCAAAATGAAGATGCCACAGAGAGGTAAAGTAACATAGTGTGTAGGTGGCAGCCGCATGAGGAGTCCACACAGTGGCAAGGTGACATAGTGAGGAGAAGGCAGCACCATGAGGAGACCACCGAATGGCCCAATGACAGAGTCTGGCGGTGGCAGCAGCATGAGGATACTACAGAGTGGCAGAAATATACAGTCTGGAGGTGGTGGCAGCATTAGGAGGCCACAGAGTGGCAAAATTACAGAGTGTGTAGTTGGCGGCAGCAGCACCATCAGAAGTAGGCCACATAGTGGGAAAATAACAGTGTGCAGGAGACAGCAGCCTAAGAAGACCACAGAGTGGCCCAATGACAGAGTCCAGAGGTGGTGGCAGCATGAGGAGGACACAGAATGGCATAATATCATTGTGTGGAGCTGGCAGCAGCATGAAGAGGCCACAGAGTGGCAGGGTGACATAGTGTGGAGGTAGCAGCAGCATGAGGAGACCACAGAGTGGCAAGTTGACATAGTGTGGAGGCGGCAGCTGCATGAGGAGACCACAGAGTGGCCCATTGACAGAGTCTGGAGGTGGTGGCAGCATGAGCAGACCACAGGGTGGCCCAATGACAGAGTCTGGAGGTGGCGGCAGCATCGGGAGGCTGCAGAGTGGCACAATTGCAGAGTGTGGAGATGGCAGCAGCATGAGGAGATCACAGAGTGGCAGAATGACAGTGTGGAGGTGGCGGAAGCATTAGGAGGCCACAGAGTGGCAAAATTACAGAGTGTGGATGTGGCAGCAGCATCAGGAGGCCACAGAGTGGCAAGGTGACATATTGTGGAGGTGGGTGGCAATACTAGTCCCGCTTAAGATGGAGGTAGCAGCAGCATCAGGAGGTCACAAAGTAGCAAGGTGACATAGTGTGGAGGTGGCAGCAGCATCAGGAGGCCACAGAATGGCAAGGTGACATAATGTGGAGGCATGGGTGTAGGAACCCCCAAAAATCTGGGGGGGACAGCATTCGGGTATATTCTTATTCAGTAAACTGCGAGTTGCTTATATCGTTAAAGGGCTTCTGTCACCCCACTAAAGTGATTTTTTTTTTTGGGCTAGTTAAATTAGTTATATTGCGATATATGAAAATATAATGGTGTTACTTACTTTGATCCAGCAGTTTCTTCCAAAAACGAAGTTTTATAATATGTAAATAAGGTCTCTACCAGCAAGTAGGGCGTCTACTTGCTGGTAGCTGCTGCAGAAAACCGCCCCCTCGTCGTGTTGATTGACAGGGCCAGCCGGGATCTCCTCCTCCGGCCAGCCCTGTCGGCATTTCAAAAATTTCGCGCCTGGTTTTATTCGGCGCAGGCGCTCTGAGATGAGGAGGCTCGCCTCCTCAGAACTCCCTCAGTGCGCCTGCGCCGATGACATCACCGAAATAGAAGACGTCATCGGCGCAGGCGCACTGAGGGAGTGCTGAGGAGATGAGCCTCCTCATCTCAGAGCGCCTGCGCCGAATGAACACAGGCGTGCGATTTTTGAAATGCCGACAGGGCTGGCCGGAGGAGGAGATCCCAGCTGGCCCTGTCAATCAACACGACGAGGGGGCGGTTTTCTGCAGCAGCTACCAGCAAGTAGCCGCCCTACTTGCTGGTTTAAAGACCTAATTTACATATTATAAAACTTCGTTTTTGGAAGAAACTGCTGGATCAAAGTAAGTAACACCATTATATTTTCATATATCGCAATATAACAAATTTAACTAGCCCAAAAAAAAAAACACTTTAGTGGGGTGACAAAAGCCCTTTAAATTTTAAGTGTGTGTGTGTGTGTGTGTGTGAACCCCCTTCCCCCCCCCCCCCCCCCCACACACACACTTACAGTTCTGAAGACTCAGGGGTGCTGGCTGGCTTGCCTGAGGTGCTGGCTGGCTTGCCTGAGGTGCTGGCTGGCTTGGCCGGGCAGAAAAAGTGTGGGAGACTGTGAGGCCTTTTTCTCCAAGCTGCTCCGGATCAGTGCTCTGGGCAGCTGGGCTCCGGGCTGGAAGTTGGCACAATAAGAAAAAAATATTTTTCATTACACCTCAGGTCAGACCACCAATCAGACCCCCAATGTTAATCAGACCTCAGCTAACAGCCCCAATAAGATCCCCAATGTTAATAAGACCTCAGATCACACCTCAGCTCAGACCCCAATATGAATGACCCCCAATCAGACCTCAGATAAGAGCCCCAGTGCCTCTCATCAGCCCCCCAGTGCCTCTCATCAGCCAGTAATAACAGCCCCCAATCATATGCCAGTAATAACAGCCCCCCCAATCATGTGCCAGTAATAACAGCCCCCCCAATCATGTGCCAGAAATAACAGCCCCCCCAATCATGTGCCAGTAATAACAGCCCCCCCAATCATGTGCCAGTAATAACAGCCCCCCAATCATGTGCCAGTAATAACAGCCCCCCCAATCATGTGCCAGTAATAACAGCCCCCCCAATCATGTGCCAGTAATAACAGCCCCCCCAATCATGTGCCAGTAATAACAGACCCATCATGTGCCAGTAATAACAGACCCATCATGTGCCAGTAATAACCGACCCCCCCAATCATGTGCCAGTAATAACAGACCCCCAATCATGTGCCAGTAATAACAGACCCCCCCAATCATGTGCCAGTAATAACAGCCCCCCCAATCATGTGCCAGTAATAACAGCTCCCCCAATCATGTGCCAGTAATAACAGAACCCCCCAATCATGTGCCAGTAATAACAGACCCATCATGTGCCAGTAATAACCGACCCCCCCAATCATGTGCCAGTAATAACAGACCCCCCAATCATGTGCCAGTAATAACAGACCCCCCCAATCATGTGCCAGTAATAACAGCCCCCCCCAATCATGTGCCAGTAATAACAGACCCCCACATTCATGTGCCAGTAATAACAGACCCCCCCAATCATGTGCCAGTAATAACAGACCCCCAATCATGTGCCAGTAATAACAGACCCCCCCAATCATGTGCCAGTAATAACAGCCCCCCCAATCATGTGCCAGTAATAACAGCTCCCCCAATCATGTGCCAGTAATAACAGAACCCCCCAATCATGTGCCAGTAATAACAGACCCATCATGTGCCAGTAATAACCGACCCCCCCAATCATGTGCCAGTAATAACAGACCCCCCAATCATGTGCCAGTAATAACAGACCCCCCCAATCATGTGCCAGTAATAACAGCCCCCCCCCAATCATGTGCCAGTAATAACAGACCCCCCAATCATGTGCCAGTAATACTAGACCCCCAATCATGTGCCAGTAATACCAGACCCCCCCCAATCATGTGCCAGTAATACCAGACGGTCCAGACCCCCCCTACAATCATGTGCCAGTAATACCAGACCCACCCAATCATGTGGCAGTATTGTAATACCAGACCAGACCCCCCAATCCTGTGCCACTATACCAGACACCCCCCCCCAATCATGTGCCAGTAATACCAGACAGACACCCCAATCATGTGGCAGTAATACCAGACACCCCCCCCCCCCCCCAATCTGTGCCAGTAATTCCAGGGCCCCCCCAAATTCCCCAATCATGTGCCAGTATAATACCAGGGCCCACCCAAATTCCCCAATCATGTGTCAGTATAATACCAGTGCCCCCCTTTTATGTGCCAGTTAAAAAAACTAATTATTGTATATAATATAGTTAAAAAAAATAAAAAATGAACACTTATACTTACCTCTTTGGAGCGATGCGATGCAGGTCTCTTCCAGCCTGTGTCCTGACTCCAGCGCTGTACGGCTCAGGCGGCGCGATGACGTCATCGCGCCGCCTACGCCGGCCTCTGATAGTAGTGCCGGCAGCCTATCAGAGGAACAGGAAAGGGACACACCTCCCTGCCCTGCTCCTCCGCAGTCTTCTGTTTGTATCGCTGTCCTGAGGACAGTGATATAAACAGAAACAGATCACCATGGAGATGAGCGCTTCGCTTCCACAATGGAAGCGCTCATCTCAGTGCCTGCCCCGCCGCCGCAGCACACTGCCTGCCGCCGCCGTACACTGCCTCCCCCGCCGCACACAGACACTGCCGCTGGCCTGGCTGGAGCCTGGGGGGGATTTAACCAAACGTGTCCCCCCCCCCGCATTATTTCCTGGGGGGGATCCGTCCCCCCCGCTTCCTACGCCCATGTGTGGAGGTGGGTGGCAATACTAGTACCCGCTTAAGATGGTGGGTGAAAGAAGGAGCACTTGGCATCAGATGTGTGGCATCAGGAGGGTGGCAGCATTAGAACAGTAGCTGAGGCCTGTAGCCTGAAGAAACCGGTCTCTTTTGTCAAAGTGTTGGTGTGGCACCATGGATGATCTAGTCTGATGCATCAGGAATTGGTGGGTGGAAATCCTGGCTGATCCACATCTGATTCATCTTGACAAAGTTCAGTCTCTCCACATTTTGGGTGGACAGGCGAGTTCTTCTTGGGGTAACTATGGCCCCTGCAGCACTAAAAACCCACTCTCATGCCACACTACTGGCCAGGCAGGACAGCTTTCCAGGGCAAACTCAGCCAGTTGTTGCCACAAATCCAGTTTGGCTGCCCAGTAGTCCAACTGATCTTCACTGCAAAAGGCTTTAGAACTGCACCGCTGAACGGCAAATAATATTTATTTTTTTTGCCACTAATACACGCCAAAAAGGGCTTTAGAACATATAACTGCACCGCTGAACGGCAAATATATATTTTTTTGTCACTAATACACGCCAAAAGTGCTGTAATTTTCGCACTTCACAACACAATGGTTAATATAATAAGCCCTTTTTTCACACTAATACAAGCCAAATTTTGCTTTAGAGCATAAAACTGCATCGCACAACGGCAAATAAGACATAGCATTATTTCCTTGTAATAAACCCTGTTAATGGCTGTATCAAACAGCACTTGCACCCTAATAATAAGAACGGTCTACTGGAATTACAGAGCTGTATAATGGCAATTTGGATCTGCAGTCAGTGCAGCAAGGTGTAATAGGATTGTTCCTATTACTAAGGCTGTAACCATCCCTACTGAACCCTGTTCTGCTTCAATGCTGTGGAATAATTCCTCCCTTTCCTTGTCCTACACCTTGAATAATCTTTCCCTGAACTTGTAAATCGTTTTTTCAGCACAATGAAGTCTTTCCTAGCACTGTCCCTAGCGCCTGCTGACGTCTCTCCCTGCACTAAGTACATTGGAATATGGCTGAATCCAAAATTGCTGAGGCTATTTATAGGGCTGTGACATCATGGGGCTGGCTGCTGATTGGCTGCATGCATGGCATTGTGGGTGATCCTTCGTTCCCAGAGTTCGTTGCTCCATGTCCTCACATGTGCAGCAGCCATTTTAGGAAAAAATGCGAATCATTACCACGAAGCATGAGGAAATTCGTATTCGGTGCGAATCGAATAATTCCTGAAATTCGGATTCCACTTCGTCAAGTTCGATTCGCTCATCTCTAGTGTCTACATATTATACACTGCTCAAAAAAATAAAGGGAACACAAAAATAACACATGCTAGATCTGATTTAATTAAATATTTGTCACGGCCATGCCCATGACCGTGACTCCTTTACCGCATGCGGTTGCCTGCGGTTTTGTATGGGCGTTCAACCACGGGTGAGGGCCGCTTGTCTGTGGCCTCACTTGTGGTTGCCGCGGGCAACCAGTGTTGTTTTTAGCAGCAGAGCAGCCTGAGCGTCGCTAGGTAGCTTGCTGCCCTGGCATGCGGTCACACCTAGCAACCTTTTGTTAGGTGTGTGTGTTGTGTGCACCGTGTGGTATGTTATTGTGTGCACTTTCCCTTTATGTATGTGTGTTTTCCCTTCTGTGGCATTGGAAGGGTTAACTTCCTTCCCAGTGTGTGTGTGTGATGTCACTGGGTGTGTCCAACCTTTGGGTGTGGCCATTTTGGCCTATATATACCCTCTCTCTAGCAGGGCTCAGGAGGTTGCTTCAGTCTTGCTAGCTGAGGCAGCCTCCTGTGCTTTCCATTCCTCTGTGAGAGCCACCACTGTGGTCATAGGTTTAAGTTCAGGTTTTATGTCTTATTAAGTTTATGCTTACCTGTATGTGTCATGTCTGGGTGATGGTCTGTTGGGATTTTCCCATGTTGGTTTGTGCAGCTAATGGTTCTGGATTCTCTGTGTCAGGGATCCAGTCAACAAGGCTGTGGCAGGTTGGTTGAGTTTCTGAGTTCACCTGCCATTTCCGTTAGTCTGTTTATGTTTCCCCTTTTTCCCAACAGCTTGGCCGTTGAGACTCCTGCTCCTCCGTGTCTAGGAGGAGTAGGTCGTCTTACCCTGACTCCTAGCGCAGGGACCGGACGGAGGGTGAGTTAGGGATCCCAGGTTCCTGCGCATGGGTCCTCCTACCTTTAAGGTCGGCCCATGCAGTTAGGAGTTAGGGTCAGGGTAGGGACGCTGTTAGGAGGTGACCTGCTCCCTATCCTGTTCTCCTGGCTGAGTAGGCCATAACATCACCTGGCTGCACACGGCTGAGGATTTCCCCCATCCTCAGCCGTGACAATATTCTTCTGAAATACTTTGTTCTTTACATAGTTGAATGTGCTGACAACAAAATCACACAAAAATAAAAAAATGGAAATCAAATTTTTCAACCCATGGAGGTCTGGATTTGGAGTCACACTCAAAATTAAAGTAGAAAAACACACTACAGGCTGATCCAACTTTGATGTAATGTCCTTAAAACAAGTCAAAATGAGGCTAAGTAGTGTGTGTGGCCTCCACGTGCCTGTATGACCTCCCTACAATGCCTGTGCATGCTCCTGATGAGGTGGCGAATGGTCTCCTGAGGGATCTCCTCCCAGACCTGGACTAAAGCATCTGCCAACTCCTGGAAAGTCTGTGGTGCAACGTGACGTTGGTGGATAGAGCGAGACATGATGTCCCAGATGTGCTCAATTGGATTCAGGTCTGGGGAACGGGCGGGCCAGTCCATAGCATCAATGCCTTCGTCTTGCAGAAACTGCTGACACACTCCAGCCACATGAGGTCTAGCATTGTCTTGCATTAGGAGGAACCCAGGGACAACCGCACCAGCATATGGTCTCACAAGGGGTCTGTGGATCTCATCTCGGTACCTAATGGCAGTCAGGCTACCTCTGGCGAGCACATGGAGGGCTGTGCGGCCCTCCAAAGAAATGCCACCCCACACCATTACTGACCCAATGCCAAACCGGTCATGCTGGAGGATGTTGCAGGCAGCAGAATGTTCTCCACGGCGTCTCAAGACTCTGTCATGTCTGTCACATGTGCTCAGTGTGAACCTGCTTTCATCTGTGAAGAGCACAGGGCGCCAGTGGCGAATTTGCCAATCTTGGTGTTCTCTTGCAAATGCCAAACGTCCTGCACGGTGTTGGGTTGTAAGCACAACCCCCACCTGTGGACGTCGGGCCCTCATATCAGCCTCATGGAGTCTGTTTCTGACCGTTTGAGCAGACACATCCACATTTGTGGCCTGCTGGAGGTCCTTTTGCAGGGCTCTGGCAGTGCTCCTCCTGTTCCTCCTTGCACAAAGGTGGAGGTAGCGGTCCTGCTGCTGGGTTGTTGCCCTCCTACGACCTCCTCCACGTCTCCGGATGTACTGGCCTGTCTCCTGGTAGCGCCTCCATGCTCTGGACACTACGCTGACAGACACAGCAAACCTTCTTGCCACAGCTCGCATTGATGTGCCATCCTGGATAAGCTACACTACCTGAGCCATTTGTGTGGTTTGTAGACTCTGTCTCATGCTACCACTAGAGTGAAAGCACTGCCAGCATTCAAAAGTGACCAAAACATCAGCCAGGAAGCATAGGAACTGCGAAGTGGTCTGTGGTTACCACCTGCAGAACCACTCCTTTATTGGGGGTGTCTTGCTAATTGCCTATAATTTCCACCTGTTGTCTATCCCATTTGCACAACAGCATGTGAAATTTATTTTAACTCAGTGTTGCTTCCTAAGTGGACAGTTTGATTTCACAGAAGTGTGATTGACTTGGAGTTACATTGTGTTGTTTAAGTGTTCCCTTTATTTTTTTGAGCAGTGTAGTATGAACTCTGTGTATTATAATATGGACTATGTATATTGCAGAATCAAAGTGGCTCACCTGTCTGCTGTCATGTATGAGGTGCTCAATGTCTAACTGACTCATCCTATCAGATAAAAGTGTATATATCTATTGTATACAGGCACTCTGCTACTGGTAACACTCGGAGAGGTAATAACGTAAAAAAATAAACTTTAATATATATAATAGGTTAAAATGACCTCTAAAGTGCGCACAAAAAATATTAAAAAAGATAATGACAGTCATATATATACAAATTAATACAAATTGATAACACCGATGATCTGACAATGATCACATAAAATCAGAATAATCAATCAATGGCCACACATATAGTATTCTTTACTATATTCACAGAGAAAGCAGTATATACTTCCACCTCATAGGAGCCACAATTGCTAGTGATGTTTGCAATACTGTGTTGAAACAATGTGGCAGCGTTTGATACGAAGGTGTAATAGAGCAAATCACTCTTAGCAGTTCAACAGCATCCTGTGTGATACGTAGGTACAGTTTGTGTATTATAATATGGGCTCTGTGTCTTATAATATAAACTATGTGTATTATAATATGGACTCTGTGTATTATGATAAGGACTCTGTATTATAATATGGAATCTGTGAATTATAATATGGACTCTGCATTATAATATATACTCTGTGTATTATAATATGTACTCTATGTATCATAATATGGACTCTGTGCATTATAATATGGACTCTGTATTATAATATGGAATCTGTGTATTATAATATGGACTCTATGTATAATAATATGTGCTCTGTGTATTATGATATGGACTCTGAGTATTATAATGCGGACTCTGTGTATTATACTATGGACTCTGTGCATTATAATATGGACTCTGTGTATTATGATATGGACTCTGAGTATTATAATGCGGACTCTGTGTATTATACTATGGACTCTGTGCATTATAATATGGACTCTGTGCATTATAATATGGACTCTGTGTATTATGATATCGACTCTGTGTATTATACTATGGACTCTGTGTATTATACTATGGAGTCTGTGTATTATACTATGGACTCTGTGTATTATACTATGGACTCTGTGTATTATACTATGGACTCTGTGTATCATGATCTGGACTCTGTATTATGATATGGACTGGGGGGAATTTATCAGACTAGCGTTGTGGAATCTCTAGACCTGGTGAAGCCACCATACTCTTTATGACATCATAATCATTGCCTGGACTGCTCGCACTTATTGTGCTGTCATAATGAATAGAATCTGAATGAGGTCAACCTCTTGTGATATCACAATGTAGAATGTGGGTAACACTGGGTCACACCCTGGCACCTGTGTCAGTCTTCGTCTGGCTCATCATGTACTCCCGCAAGAGACGCATTTTGGAGATAGGACAAGTTGAGGCGATTTTGGTCAAGAGAAGAAAAGTAGAAGAAGCCATTCCCCACAAGCGAGGAAGAGTAGAAACAGATGAAGTTGAGGATATGGAGGTTGGGGACCGGCAATACGCTGATGACATTGAGATGAAAGATGCGTATGACGACACAGAAGAACCAATGGAGGTGGGGGAACGGCAGTACCCTGATGATATTGAGATGATTGATGTAGAAGAGAAATTCACATTTGACAGGGATGGAGACTGCATAATGACGGATATTAGCGCCCCCAAACAGTAACCCTCTAAATAAGGTGCAGGGTATTCTCATTGTTTCTTATTTATTGTTACATCCTGGAACACATGTACTTACTTTTTGTCTTTTATAAGATCTGGCTGTACAGAACCTGGAAAATACCATACAATACCTGCGACGATTCACAAGAAAAAAAACATCTACAGAGGTGCAAAAATGAAGATCCACAAATCACAGCCAAAAATGTCAGAAAACCAAAAACAAAAATCTATCAATAAATATTTGTTAGTATGTTAATAGTGTTTTTATTTATTTATTTGTTTATGTATTTATTTTTGTACGGGGGGTTAATTGAGCAACTGTCCATGGCCTCTTCGTTCCAGCAACATCATAAAGTTTGGTCCGGGGGTGGTAAATTTGGCATTTGTCCAGGGCAACTTCTTACTAGGGGGTCCTAAAGAGGGTTGGTCTTGGAGGTTAATTGTGAAATCGACCAGGGCCATTTTTCCTAGGGAAATCCCTAGTTGTAGGGGGCATAACTATAGTAAAGGAGGCACTAAGAGAGAATAACTACTGCGTGGGAGCACAAGGGGTCTGGTGAAGCTAGAGGCGTGCTTAGCCTCCTTGGGCTTTTCAACAATTAAGAGCTATTCTCTTCCACTCGGTCAGCACGTTCTGCAATCCACGACCTTAGGGGTGTGCAACCTGTGTGGCCGCACAGGGTGTAATAACCTGCACTACTGAAGAAGGTGCTAGATGGGCAGTACTAATTGAACTGCAGTATGAGGCCCTGCCTGTTCATTAAATGAAGGGGCCACAGTATTAAACTATCCTTAAACCTGTGTCTATTGACACAAGTATAGAACACAGAGAACACTATCGAGTTTATATATAAAACTATAGGTAAAATTATAAAACTTCCAGGGGGAGCAGTCACATGGGGGAGGAGCTCCCATTGGCTTATTCACTGCACAGACTCCGCCACCACTTGTCGCTCTTCTGGCGGTACTGCGCGGCTCTTCCAGGGACTAGACTGCATGTGTGTACAGAGAAGCACTTTGTGAGGACCACAAAGCAATATGTCATGTTCTCAATAAGGCTCCTCACTGGCCCTGTCCTCCTCTTACATCCTTGTGTTTATTCTAGCTTTACCGATAAGTCAGGAGTAGAGATGAGCGAATTTTTCCAAAATTCGATTTGCCGGTTCACCGAATTTTGGTTGAAAAATTTGGTTACATCTGAATATATTTGCGGTGATTCGCGTTAAAAAACGGCTATTTCCTGGCTGCAGAGAGCCTTTATAGTGTTGTAGAACACAGTGCCTTGCAGTAACATGCATAGGGAGTCTGCTGTGGTAGTGAAATAATACTGTGAGTCCGAGGGTGACATAGTGTGGAGGTTGCAGCAGCATGAGGAGGCCACAGAGTGGCAAGGTGACATAGTTTGGAGGTGGCAGCAGTATAAGGATACCAAAGAGTGACCCTATGACAGAGTGTGGAGGTGGTGGCAGCATCAGGAGGCCACAGAGTGGCACAATGACTTAGTGTGGAGGTTGCAGCAGCATGAGGAGGCCACACAGTAGCAAGATGACATAGTTTGGAGGTGGCAGCAGCATGAGGAGACCACAGAATGGCCCAATTACAGAATCTGGAGGTGTCAGCAGCATGAGCAAACTACAAAGTGGCAGAAATAGAGTCTGAAGGCGTCACAGTGGGAAGTGGGGGAAACCCCCCACCGTATAATATAAGTCGCTGCTACGCCGGATAGCAGGGAACAGGGAGCAGGTCACCTCCTAACGCGACCCTGAAGATCTCCCTAAACTCCTAATGCATGAGCCGCCTCAGAAGGTAAGGGGGCTCATGCTCACCAACCTAGAACCCTAGGTATCCCCGCTATGCCCTAAGCCTGAAGACAGGGCAGAGACCACCCATTCATCCTACACAACGGATCCATGGTGTCTTTAGAAGCCCAGCAGCTGGCCACCAACTAGACAGGGTTCACAGCCGAACAACAGGTAAGTAACAAAAGGCAACAGACAACCTAGGTTACAAGAAATTACCTGTCGCCGACGAGATGAACCAGAAACACACTGTCTAGATGTTTGCTTAAACCCCTCCGGGAAAGCAACCCCCTTTTGGAGGAAACACACCACAACACAATAACCTCCAAACAAGGCCCACAACATAACAACATGCACCATGTGTGAGAGGGAAAACAGAAACATGCCGGAGGGGACACACAGACAGAGCAAGGGAAACAATATAACAAATAAGGGTGGCTCACACAGACTTTTACAAGAGGCCACAGAGTGGCAAGGTGACATAGTGTGGAGGTAGCAGCAGCATGAGGAGGCCACAGAGTGGCAAGTTGACATAGTGTGGAGGCGGCAGCTGCATGAGGAAACCACAGAGTGGCCCATTGACAGAGTCTGGAGGTGGTGGCAGCATGAGCAGACCACAGGGTGGCCCAATGACAGAGTCTTGAGGTGGCGGAAGCATTAGGAGGCCACAGAGTGGCAAAATTACAGAGTGTGTATGTGGCAGCAGCATCAGGAGGCCACAGAGTGGCAAGGTGACATAGTGTGGAGGTGGGTGGCAATACTAGTACCCGCTTAAGATGGAGGTAGCAGCATCAGGAGGTCACAAAGTAGCAAGGTTACATAGTGTGGAGGTGGCAGCAGCATCAGGAGGCCACAGAATGGCAAGGTGACATAGTGTGGAGGTGGCATCAGCATCAGGAGGCCACAGAGTGGCAAGGTTACATAATGTGGAGGGGGCAGCAGCATCAGGATGCCACAGAATGGCAAGGTGACATAGTGTGGAGGTGGGTGACAATACTAGTTCCCGCTTAAGATGGTGGGTGAAAGAAGGAGCACTTGGCATCAGATGTGTGGCATCAGGAGGGTGGCAGCATCAGAACAGTAGCTGAGGCCTGTAGCCTGAAGAAACCGGTCTCTTTTGTCAAAGTGTTGGTGTGGCACCATGGATGATCTAGTCTGATGCATCAGGAATTGGTGGGTGGAAATCCTGGCTGATCCACTTCTGATTCATCTTGACAAAGTTCAGTCTCTCCACATTTTGGGTGGACAGGCGAGTTCTTCTTGGGGTAACTATGGCCCCTGCCACACTAAAAACCCACTCTCATGCCACACTACTGGCTGGGCAGGACAGCTTTTCCAGGGCAAACTCAGCCAGTTGTTGCCACAAATCCAGTTTGGCTGCCCAGTAGTCCAACTGATCTTCACTGCAAAAGGCTTTAGAACTGCACCGCTGAACGGCAAATTATATATATTTTTTTGCCACTAATACACGCCAAAAATGGCTTTAGAACATATAACTGCACCGCTGAACGGCAAATATATATTTTTTTGTCACTAATACACGCCAAAAGTGCTGTAATTTTCGCACTTCACAACACAATGGTTAATAAGCCTTTATTTTCCCACTAATACAAGCCAAATTTTGCTTTAGAACATAAATCTGCACCGCACAAGGGCAAATAAGACATAGCAATATTTCCTTGTAATAAACCCTGTTAATGGCTGTATCAAACAGCACTTGCACCCTAATAATAAGAATGGTCTGCTGGAATTACAGAGCTGTATAATAGCAATTTGGATCTACAAAACACAGTCAGTGCAGCAAGGTGTAATAGGATTGTTCCTGAACTTGTAAATCGTTTTTTCAGCACAATGAAGTCTTTCCTAGCACTGTCCCTAGCGCCTGCTGACGTCTCTCCCTGAACTAAGTACATTGGAAAATGGCTGAATCCAAGATGGCTGAGGCTATTTATAGGGCTGTGACATCACGGGGCTGGCTGCTGATTGGCTGCATGCATGGCATTGTGGGTGATCCTTCGTTCCTAGAGTTCCTTGCTCCATGTCCTCACATGTGCAGCAGCCATTTTAGGAAAAAATGCGATTCATTACCACGAAGTGTGAGGAAATTCGTATTCGGTGCGAATCGAATAATTCCTGAATTTCGGATCGAATTCCACTTCGTCAACTTCGATTCGCTCATCTCTAGTGTCTACATATTATAGTATGAACTCTCTGTATTGTAATATGGACTCTGTGTTTTATAATATGGATTCTGTGTATCATAATATCGACTCTGTGTATTATAATATGGACTATGTATATTGCAGAATCAAGGTGGCTCACCTGTCTGCTGTCATGTATGAGGTGCTCAAAGTCTAACTGACTCACCCTGTCAGAAAAAAGTGTATATATCTATTGTATAGACAGGCACTCTGCTACTGGTAACACTCGGAGAGGTAATAACGTAAAAAAAGAACCTTTAATATATATAATAAAATAAGTTAAAATGACCTCTAAAGTGCACACAAAAAATATTAAAAAAAGATAATGACAGTCATATATGTTATATGCCTGATTTATTGGCCTGTATTTGTGGGAGGGGCTCTTCCCCGCTATTTAGGGTCATTCCCCCCTCCCCTACATTCTACGTCTGTTTCAGCACAGAACGAAACTATAGCTGTCTACAATGCTACAAACAGTGCCTTATTGCCCTCGTGCGTCTCCGGAGTGTGCCCCGCTAGCCAGGTAAGGTGCCGCTTCAGTCAGCGGCCACGTTGCTTGAAGTCCGGTCGGCGGCGCCGGCTCCCCAGATAAGGGGGAGTCACGCTTCACCGGAGCGATCTGCCTGGCTGCATCGGCTCCCACGCGGCAGTGTAGGTAGGCTGCAGGGGTCAGTGTGATCCCAAATTCGTCGCTCAAATGTCTGGCATGGGCCGCTGTGCCATTAGTGAGGCAGGGTAGTTCTTCACTTACGTTTTTCTTGTCTCCTCTCCTGTTTCTGCTGGCCTGCTTGCTCCCGGTCTCCCGCACGGTGTCTCAGGCATCGATCCTGTCCGGGTCCTTGCGCCCCTGGTGGCCACAGTTGGGAATGCAGGCCGGGGGTTCACAGGACAGCTCGTTGGAGGCTAGGAGATTGGCGCCCTCTGGTGTTCACCCCTGCTACTGCATGAGAAAAAGAAAAAAAAATACATATATACTCATTTCACGTCTTGCAATTTTATTAATTTATACACTCTATTATGTGTTTAAAAAAATAATAATAATAATAATAATAATAATACAACAATAACTCATTTATTTGTTTGAAAGATATATATATGTATGGAAAAAAAGAAGAAAAAAAAAGAAAAGTAAATAAAATACAATGATACATATGCACGTACAGTATGATACAGCCAGTATCCGCCACTGCTTACTGCAACAGCCTGCTCCATACAAATGTGGGTGAATAATGCTGTACATGCAATGTCAGACTGTGGTGCCTGGGGCCCACCAGTAAAATTCATTCTGTGGGCCCACTGTAAAGCTACATGTACATTTCACCTGCTCACACAGCAGTAGCAGCAAGATGCTACAAGATGATTATGAGAGCTTCTCCAATGATGTTTGGAGGGCAAGTTCTTGGGGAAATAGGATACTGGCTGGTCTGCCTCTGTGCCTAGACATCATCCCAGCCACCTGATTCATCCATAATAATAAACTAGGTACTGTGCTGTATTCTGCTTGTCTGTTTGTAGATCAGTCAGTGTCAATTGTCACTTGTTCATAGGGTTGGAACCTAGGAGCCAACCTTGCTCAGGGGCCCACTGGATGATCCACCTATTCCCCTGTGGGCCAGTCCAAGCCTGCCTACGTGTATGGCTTTATGAGTTAAGGGGTTAAAGGTGCCCTATAGCAGTGAAGAATAATAGCTTGTTATGGAAACCTGGTGTAAAACTCTGTATATCAAGACTGAAGAACCTGCAAGCTTCTGTTGGCTAATACAGGTCATGTGATGGTGCCATATTTGCATTTTTTGGGAATATCTCAAGAATCGTATGTCTAAAATCTTCCCGGACACCTGATGTGCCTATGTTCCAAATTTGGTGCAGATCGGTCCAGTCGTTTGGCCGTGCATAAAGAAATAAAGAACAGACAGACAACAGACAGAAAAAAATAATAATATATATATATATATATAGAAAGAAAACCACTGGCAGCACCACCCTGAGAGGTATGGAAAAATAGACGGGTGCAATGTCCAAGTACGGTAAAAGGTGCTTACCCACTTATAGAGAACAAAAATCGGACTGCACTCCAAGCGACTCTTCAGAAAATGTGTTTTATTCACCCATTTGGTGGCAAAAGCGACGTTTCGGCTCAAGCATGAGCCTTTCTCAAGCATTGGTGAACAGTAAATAGCAGGTATATAAAGGTGTGTCAAATACATACAATCAAACAACATAATTGATGCATTAAAAGTAATACATACATACAATGTACAAATATGTGCAAAAACCGCATAATGGTCATGATTATTAAAGTGACTAGTGCATTACATACAAAAGGTTTCCAAGATACAGTAGATTACATGTAAAAATACCATAAGACATATAATTGGTTACATCTGTAGCTCATCAATATATCATTCATGCATCAACTATAATAGTGCACATGTGCAAATAGGGAAGACTGATGATTTACTACCTGGGGTAATGATGTCGCCCACACATACAATAGCGCTGATCCGCGCGTTCTCAGGAGACCAATGCGCATGTCCCAATCCTTACGCGTCATCCCGGAAGACCGACTGATGCATAACAGTGCCGCCTACGAGTAGGGTATACCATTTTGGAAAAGATGGTCACTCATCCACCCTGCGTTATGGTGGGATTCAACCACAACAACTGAATATGTAGAACGAGGAGGGTAGCAAGCGACAGATCTTACGATTATTTCTCTTTTGCTCGGATTCCCTTACTCAATATGGCGGCAAACAAGCTTGCTGCAGCTATTGCGCATGCGCCGCGATGTGGAGGCATCGATGGGAGAAGGCGGTGACATGCCATCGGGTGCGCCACTGACGTCATCAGTAGGCGGCACTGTTATGCATCAGTCGGTCTTCCGGGATGACGCGTAAGGATTGGGACATGCGCATTGGTCTCCTGAGAACGCGCGGATCAGCGCTATTGTATGTGTGGGCGACATCATTACCCCAGGTAGTAAATCATCAGTCTTCTCTATTTGCACATGTGCACTATTATAGTTGATGCATGAATGATATATTGATGAGCTACAGATGTAACCAATTATATGTCTTATGGTATTTTTACATGTAATCTACTGTATCTTGGAAACCTTTTGTATGTAATGCACTAGTCACTTTAATAATCATGACCATTATGCGGTTTTTGCACATATTTGTACATTGTATGTATGTATTACTTTTAATGCATCAATTATGTTGTTTGATTGTATGTATTTGACACACCTTTATATACCTGCTATTTACTGTTCACCAATGCTTGAGAAAGGCTCATGCTTGAGCCGAAACGTCGCTTTTGCCACCAAATGGGTGAATAAAACACATTTTCTGAAGAGTCGCTTGGAGTGCAGTCCGATTTTTGTTCTCTATATATATATATATATATATATATATATATATATATATGATATTTCGTTCTTTGTCTGTGTGGTTAAAAGATGACAATCGCTGTGGCCCCATAACAGTGACATCTACAATGCGTCCCATAACAGTGACATACACAGTGCCTCCATAACAGTGTCATCCACAGTGCTCCCACAACAGTGTCATCCACAGTGCTCCCACAACAGTGTCATCCACAGTGCTCCCACAACAGTGTCATCCACAGTGCTCCCACAACAGTGTCATCCACAGTGCTCCCACAACAGTGTCATCCACAGTGCTCCCACAACAGTGTCATCCACAGTGCTCCCACAACAGTGTCATCCACAGTGCTCCCACAACAGTGTCATCCACAGTGCTCCCACAACAGTGTCATCCACAGTGCTCCCACAACAGTGTCATCCACAGTGCTCCCACAACAGTGTCATCCAGTGCTCCCATAATAGTTTCCTCCACAGTGCTCCCATAACAGTGACATCTACAATGCGTCCCATAACAGTGACATACAGAGTGCCCTCATAACATTGTCATCGACAGTGCTCCTAAAGTATAACTCCCAGTGTTCCCATAACAGTGACATCTACAGTGACCCCGTAACATTCACAGTGTCCCCATAACAGTGACATCTACAGCGTCCCCCATAACAGTAGTATCCACAGTGTGCTAATAACAGTGACATTTACAGTGCCTCCATAACAGTGTCATCCACAGTGCTCCCATAACAGTGTCATCCACAGTGCTCCCATAACAGTGTCATCCACAGTGCTCCCATAACAGTGTCCTCCACAGTGCTCCCATAACAGTGTCCTCCACAGTGCTCCCATAACAGTGATATCCACAGTGCACCTATAACTCTCTCATCCACAGTACCCCTATAACAGTGACATCCACAATCTTGCCATAACAGTAACATCTACAGCGCCCCATAACAAAAATTATTATAGCTGAAGTCTGCGCCAACCTATAGCTGGCATAGACATCAATTTCTGGTGCAGGGCAGGGATGCGTCTAATTTATTAAGAGGCATCTGCATCTGGGGTCTGATCTGGGGTCTGTATAAATTTGGTGTCGCATCTGGGGTCTTTATAAATCTGGGGTCTGTATGAATTTGGGGGCTGATGCATGGTAGACTGATTGCATATATATAGATGTGTAAATGGATTGTGGAGTGTTCTGCTGGTCTTAATTTTGTTGGATGTATGGTGCTGTACAAAATGAAGCAGCTGCAGAAGTTAGAACACACCATCCATTTACATCTGCATATAACTCGGTCTGCATCTCATTGCAGGCCTCTGCTACAGGTACAGCTTCCAGTAGCATATAGGAAGAACTGAAGGGACAGAACCCTCCCACAGGCAAGTAGCATTATTTATTAGTTTTAAAATACATGGTTATGAAAGAATTTATCAGGCTGAGGTTACATCACCATTTTGTTTTTCGTTCTGATCCTTCTTTAATTTAAACATCCGTTGTGTTCATTTTGCATTCATTTGTGTCAGTTCCATAAGAGATCCATTATTTTTGATGGAAGAAAAAGTCCTACGAGGAGGACTTTTAAATTTTTTTCTGTTCTTCTGACGTATCAGAAGAACGGAAAACAAAACAACTGTTTACAACCCTAAGGCCCCTTTCACACGAGCGAGAATTCCGCGTGGTGCTATGCGTGATGCAAACGCATTGCGCTCACACGGAATCCGGACCCATTCATGTAAATGGGGCTGTGTACATGAGCGGTGGTTTTTAAGCATCACTTTTGCGTTGCGTGAAAATTGCAGCATATTCTGCGATTTTCACGCAACGCTGGCACCATAAAAGTGAATGGGGCTGCGTGAAAATCGCATCCGCAAGCAAGTGCGGATGCGATGCATTTTTCACAGATGGTTGCTAAGAGATGTTGTTTGTAAACATTAGGGTTTTTTATCATGCGCGTGAAAAACACAGTAAATTGCATTGCACCCGCGCAATAAAAACTGAACGCGATCGCAAACAAAAACTAAATGGCTTTGTTTGCGATATCGCGCAGGTTTCACTGAACGCATCCGGACATAATCCAGACACGCTCGTCTGCAAGTGGCCTAACCCATACACATTGACATAGTACCACCAATTACTTTATACACCTTCCACCATCCTGCCCCATGTATCCCTTTTTTGAAGACTAAAATATGGTCACCCTACCCTATAACAGTGAAGAAAAGTGGCTGGTTTGTTACACATAGTTTTACATCAGGTTTCTGTATGTCAGTGATGTGAAGATATGTCAATGAGAATAAGAATTAAGAAAATTAAATTAATGAAAATCCATAAATATTACCAAAAACCTTTCATTAGCTACACTGGCTCGTTTTATCTAGGAAGCAATTATCAGAGGAAATAAAATGGCCGCCGTCCTATTAGTACACACAAAACATGTACTAATCACACAGGAGGACAAGTTACTTCACAACACTGAGCTATAGAGCTGCCTCAACCTCCTCTCTACTTGTCAGGGATTATAATCCTGAATACAGTTTAATAAAATCTTCAACTGAATCTCTGTAGGAATGGAGTTCATGAGGAGACATGAAGTACGAGAGGAAGTGGGGATGTGGCTAATGAGCAGCAGCTCTTGTATGCAGTCTCCATTACCACAGCCCCACATTACCACAGTCTGTCCTGTCTGTCCTCCCTGTACTTCATGGCTCCTCATGAACTCTATTCCCACAGAGATTCAGTTGAAGAACTGTGGCTCGGATGCGGATCAAAACAACGGCCGTGCGCATGTAGCCTTATCCTTAAACCTAACACTTTTGTCTAGAAAAGCTACTCCAGTTTTCCTACTCCACGGATCCCGTACAGATATGTTTTGTGTAATAACAGAATGGAAGAGGACTTAAATCGGAGAAAAAAAACCCTCAAATACGGAACAATAGATAAGTGAAAACGGACAGCAAAACAACAACGGTCGTGTGCATGAGCCCTTAGAGTGAAACTGTCATCTGAAGAAATAGGAAAAGGCGGCACTCACCATACTCTTGGAATCTTCTTTTATTAAAGAAGTGGCCTGAGGAAGCGTGGTTTCATGCGAAACGACCGTCGCCACGGTCCACTGGTGTGAGGTACGCTAGTCCACCCTTTATACTACACGTTAATGTAATCTACCTGGATTAATAAAAGATTCCACGAGTATGGTGACTGCCACCTTTCCTATTTCTTCAGATGATTATTTGATGACTAGTTTTCTCCTTATTGGCTGAGTACCGCCATTGTGGATCTATATGGACTCAGTCCTCTTCACACATTAACGAGAGAGAGGGGTGGTAATAGTGTTATCTGATCTGTTGCTTGTGACTTAGGCCGCATGCACACGGCCGTTTGTGCGGCCGTTCCATGCATTGGGGACCGCAATTGCGGTCCCCAATGCACGGGCAACATCCGTGCAGCGGGCCGGACCCATTCAACTTGAATGGGTCTGTGGTCTGTCCGTACTGCAAAAAAATATGACATGTCATATTTAATTGCGGTGCGGAACAACGGAAAGAAACACCACGGAAGCACTCCGTAGTGCTTCCGGTGTTCCGTTCCGTGACTCCGTTCCGCATTCGCGGACCCATTCAAGTGAATGCGGGGTGCACACGGCCAGTGGCCGTGGATTGCCGACCTGCCGTTTGCGGGCCACAATATGGCCACGGCCGCCCAACAGCTGTGTGAAGCTTAGAGTGAAGGACCTATGAGCTTCTATTGGCCAATAGGGGTCATGTGACTGTGTGTATGTCAAAGAATGAAGGACCTGTGAGCTTCTATTGGCTAATAAGGGTCATGTGATGTACCATATTTGCTTTTTTGTGAATATCTCAAGAACAGTACATCTGGGTGAATAAAATAATAGACGGTGGAGGTGCAGTAGACATCGCATATCTAGATTTTAGTAAGGCTTTTGACACTGTCCCACATAGAAGACTTATCAATAAACTGCAGTCATTGAGCATGGACTCCCATATTGTTGAGTGGATTAGGCAGTGGCTGAGTGACAGACAACAGAGGGTTGTAGTCAATGGAGAACATTCAAAACAAGGTAATGTTACCAGTGGGGTTCCACAGGGATCTGTACTGGGACCGATTTTGTTTAATATCTTCATAAGTGATATTGCAAAAGGCCTCGCTGGTAAGGTTTGTCTTTTTGCTGATGACACAAAGATATGTAACAGGGTTGATGTTCCTGGAGGGAAACGCCAAATGGAAAAGGATTTAGGAAAACTAGAAGAATGGTCAGAACTCTGGAAACTGAAATTTAATGTGGATAAGTGCAAGATAATGCACCTGGGGCGTAAAAACCCAAGGGCAGAATATAGAATATTTGACACAGTCCTGACCTCAGTATCTGAGGAAAGGGATTTAGGAGTAATTATTTCAGAAGACTTAAAGGTGGGAAGACAATGTAATAGAGCAGCACGAAATGCCAGCAGAATGCTTGGATGTATAGGGAGAGGTATAAGCAGTAGAAAGAGTGAAGTGCTTATGCCGCTGTACAGAACACTGGTGAGACCTCACTTGGAGTATTGTGCGCAGTACTGGAGGCCATATCTCCAGAAGGATATAGATACTCTAGAGAGAGTTCAGAGAAGAGCTACTAAACTAGTACATGGATTGCAGGATAAAACTTACCAGGAAAGGTTAAAGGACCTTAATATGTATAGCTTGGAAGAAAGAAGAGACAGAGGGGATATGATAGAAACTTTTAAATACATAAAGGGAATCAACTCGGTAAAGGAAGAGAGCATATTTAAAAGAAGAAAAACTACCACAAGAGGACACAGTTTTAAATTAGAGGGGCAAAGGTTTAAAAGTAATATAAGGAAGTATTACTTTACTGAGAGAGTAGTGGATGCATGGAATAGCCTTCCTGCAGAAGTGGTAGCTGCAAATACAGTGAAGGGGTTTAAGCATGCATGGGATAGACATAAGGCCATCCTTCATAAAAGATAGGGCCGGGGGCTATCCATAGTATTCAGTATATTGGGCAGACTAGATGGGCCAAATGGTTCTTATCTGCCGACACATTCTATGTTTCTATGTTTCTATGTTTCTATGTTAAAACCTTTCTAAGCAACTGATTTACCTATATGCCAAATTTGGTGCAGATTAGCCCAGCGTTTTGGCTGGAAGTGTTGACTGTGCATCACCATTCTTTTAATCAAAGGAGTGTGCATACATTCCTGATATTATCAGACCATGTATGAAAAACATCCTATCGACAAGTCGTAGTGCCCAGTTATCAATTATTGTCAGAAATTGTCTGTCACTACGTACTTTTTTGAACTATTGAGTGACAGCTGCCATCTGCAGGATTGCATGCAACTCATTGTATGGCTTTGTACGGAACCTGTAGCTTCATAGCTAAATCAGGAAGTTGTGTTTACAAAAAGTTTCTAACTATGAGGCCTATGAAGCAGTAAATCCTGATGCAGGTGGGAGTGATTACATTAATGCCCCGGGATGCAGCGAGGTGACGTCAGCGTGTCTCGCTGCCTGCGTCCCAGCATCCCAGTTAGACCAGAAGAGTTCTTGGGCTTCTATCGTGGACATTTGTGAATAGGACATACTGGGGTGGGTGACATTATTGGGGGACATAAATACTGGAGGTGTTCCTGGGGGGTACATTACAGTGAGGGAGATTACTATTAGTGTGGGGGGCATTATTGGGGGACATAACTACTGGAGTCACACTGTGGGGAACATTACTGGGAGATGGGAGAGCCCTGTGAGGGACATTACTACTGGCCTGGGGGACATTACTGGGGGGGGGCACTGGGGGACATAAATATTGGATGGGCACTGTGAGAAACATGACTACTGGAGAAGCAGTGTGGGGAGATTACTACGGGGGGATATTCTTAGGGGACATTACTACTGGGGAGCAGTGTGTGGGACAGTAACTACTGGGTGGGTACTGTGGGAGACTTTACTACTGGGGGGAAATGTGGGGAACATTACTACTGGAAGGGCATTGTGAGGGACATGGCCACCGGGGGGCCCCATGGGGGACATTACTACTGGGAAGGCTTGGGGGGACATTACTGGCATACTGGGGGGGCATAACTAGGGCACTTTAGAGGAATGTTTAATACTGGAGACAGTAGAAGTGGCATTACTCGCGGCACTTTCAACACTGGGGCACTGTAGGTGGTGTCAGTGGGGGAATTTTTAATACAGGGGCACAGTATGAGGCATTACTAGAGGCATTGAGGGCATTTTAATATGGGTACTATAGGGGGATTTTTTGTACTGGGGCATTAATACTGGGGGCACTATAATGGAATTTTTACCTGTGGTAAAATAGGGGCTAATATTGCTGAAGGAACTATAGGGGAAATTCTATTACTGGGTCATATTAGGAGACATTATTTCTACGGGACACTCTACAGGCATTATTATTGAGAGCACAATGGGTTTATTGTTATTATTACTGGGAGCCTTTTAGAGTACATTAATATTGCTGAGTGGCACTAAAGGGGAAATTATAATTGCTGGAGGCACAATAGGGGCATTATTGCTGGAGACACCATAGGGACATTATTTTTGCTCAAGTCACAATAGGGGCATTATTGCTAGAGACACCATAGGGACATTATTATTGCTCAAGGCAGGGGCATAATTACTATTGGGGTCACTATATAGGCATTTTTATTATTATTATTATTATTATTATTATTATTAATGGAGGCATTATAGGGGGCATTATTAACACTGGGGGCACTATTTTTGAACAGTATAGTATTTGGGGGCATTGCAGAACCTAGTATTGGTGATGGTTGCAACACTGTTGGTGCAACAGGATGGAACGTTTATATTGAGGATGTTTGTGGGGAGGATGATGGAAAAGTGAGAAATCTAAAATGTCTGTGTAACAAACTCTGCAAAGATGAGACATGGCGGCCATGGTGGTCTGGGCCAAATGGAAAAGATGAGGAAAGTATGTCTACATTAGAGGAAACGTCACTGAATGTAAGAGGTATATAGTGCTGTATTCTCCTGTGTTTCGTAGTGCTGGCAGGCAGTATGCTGCTGGAAGAGCTGGCTCATTGCTGTGGCCCACATCTCAACTCCTCAACTCAATAACTTAATTAGAGATAACTGGAAGAGGATGAGAGAATGTGGCAGCTGGCTACTACAGAGGGGTAACTTCTGGGGTGGTATTTTGTGTTGCTGGGGTGGTATATTGTGCGGAATTGTGGTGTTTGGGTCTGCGAAGGAAGTATTTTATCCTGCACTGTGAACACTGTGCAGCAGAACAAAATACCCCAATAGAACCAAATACCATAATGCACAACAAAATATTACCTCAGCAGAACCAAATACCACAGAGTAAGAAGAAGTTCTGCTGGGGCAGTATATTGTGCTGCACTGTGGCATTTGGTTCTGCTGAGGCAGTATATTATATTCCACTATGATATTTGGTTCTGCAGGGGCAGTATATTGTGCTGCCATGTGGCATTTGGTGCTGCTGCGGAGTATATTGTGCTGTGCTTTTGTATTTGGTTCTGCTGCAAAGTGTAGCACTATATACTGCCCCTCTATGGTATTGCAGGCCCCATTTGAGTGTTAGCCCGACCTAGTTACATTGACCCCACCTACTTATGCCAATCCAACCTTCTGTCAATTTGGGCCCTGATAGAAAGTATTCAGACTTGGTGCCTAGGGATCAGCAGTTTATAAATATAGCTCCGTCCAATGACAATATCTCTCTGCTACCATTTACCATTAATTATAAAAAAAATAAGAGGTTCCCTCCTGAGATCCCCATTAATCAGCTGTATGAAGAGGCCACAGTGCTCCATGAGTGCTTAGGCCTCTTCCTAGGCCATGTGACATCATATTCATTGGTCACATGGTCTAGACACCTCTCTACCACATTCAAGCGAATGGGGGTGAGCTGCAATACCAAGTACCAAGCACAGTCGCTATCAAATGGACGGCGCTGTGCTTGGTAAGCTGCGAGTCAGCACCGCAGCTTCCTGAAACAGCTGATCGGCAGGGGTGCCTGTCGATCTCATATTTATGACCTACCCTGAAGATAGGTCATCATTATGAAAATCCCAGAAAACCCCTTTAAGCATTGTGG
The DNA here is from genome assembly GCF_905171765.1 of Bufo bufo. Classification (NCBI taxonomy): domain Eukaryota; kingdom Metazoa; phylum Chordata; class Amphibia; order Anura; family Bufonidae; genus Bufo; species Bufo bufo. The sequence continues at coordinate 644,600,743 of NC_053389.1, forward strand.
TTCAAGGGTGCAAAATTTGGTAGGAGTTTAATAAAGCTCTGCTCCTCAAGTGCTGCTTACATGTTCTTTTCAGAATGGCTGTGGAAGCAATATACAAGACCGTGATATTCACCCGGGGGCTATACAGCTGGTGGTCTGCACCTGCTTCTTTATTATTTATAAGCATTTTATAGATTCTCTTATTTAAATTTCCAGTTTTCCAGATTTCTTTTAATCACATTTTCTGATCTTTAGAAGAACTAAGACAACCTTATTTTTAAGTGTTTGAGAAATAACTTTTGAAATACATACTAAACTAGACTGTAATTGATATACAACATGTATCATTCATTTAATGCACCATTTCTTAATTAGTGCTTTAAGCAGTCATTATAGTATGAGATAATATATTCACCTAATTTTAAATGGACATTATTTGGCTATTGGGCAATATCGCCACCTGGTGGATAAGATCAATTTTACAGTTTTTTTTAAAAACCTCAGTCCAGTTCCTACAAATATAGATGCATACTTGGTCTTAAACAGAAGGCATTGGAATGGATTAAGCTGCGGCTTTATCAGCTGTGGCAGAAGTACAATATAGCTTTTATAATAAAGTTGTTAGGGGTTGTCCAGTCAGCAGTTACAAAAAGTATCTCACAAACTGGAGGATCTGTTGTGTTTTTTTAGGCTACTTTCACACTTGCGTTCAGAGCGGATCCGTCTGGTGTCTTACCTTCTTAAGCTCCAGCCCCCAGCTCCTCAGGGCGCTTCTGTTCATACCTGGATAGGGAGTCGCTTGCTTTGGTACTGCATCTGTGCACGTCGTGAGTTGCTTTCATCTGCTTCGTTTCGTTTCATACACTGCCGTTCACGTCTTCTGGAGAGGTAAATTCTGTGCCATACTTCGTGTCAGTCGTTACCTTTGGCTGTGACTTTCTGTCTATGCTCTCGCTGCAGCTTAGTTTCTGTGTGTCATTTGTGGTTCTTTATGGGTTAACTCCCCTGTGTGCCTATTTGGAGTTAATCCTCTGTCTGCTCCATGGGTGTGGCTTCTCTGCTACACCCATGGAACCTGTATATAAGGCTGAGGTTTCCTCAGTTCTGGTCAGCTCTCTTATGTGTCTGTACCTGATTTCCGTTTGTTATCGCTTGACGACGCGGTGGTCTCTCCTGGGACCTCCAACTCGTGACACTTCGGCTCCTTGAGTCGGCGTGCATTCCAGCGTGGAACACATGCCTATACACATTCCTGCCCCAAGTATTTTATTTTATTTTTTTTGTATTTGCTTGTCTCCTTTTCCCCATCCAACTCCCTCCTGAGGCAGCAGGGGGGGGCAAGGTCCGGCCCGCGGGTCCCCCCCTCCACACGGCCTCCCCCGTCCTTACTTAGGGCTCCGCTGCAGCCCGGCGTGCGTTCCAGCGTGGAGCGCACGCCGGAAATCCGCCACCAGACATGAGCTCCGGGTCACGTGCTCGGCGTGCGTTCCAGCTTGGAGCGCACGCCGGAGTCCCTCCGCCGGGCCTGGTCACGTGTTCGGCGTGCGTTCCAGAGTGGAACGCACGCCGGAATTTTCATTCAGGCCCGGCAGATTCATGCGACGTGGCGGCCCCAGTGCGGTGGCTCCAGCCTGAGTTAATCCTGTCCCCACTGGGTCCCTCCCCCTCTCGATACACACCTTGATTCTGGCCCCACAACCAGGTCTCCTGCCCTACGTACTACTTAGGACGGGTGATCCCCGTCCCCCAGTCTGCTGGTCCGCATGGTCACTCCCTCTGCACATTTTCCCAGGCAAGCCTGGCACCCCCGTCAAAACAGGCCATACGTAGTAGGGGTATCTAGCCCCTGGGCAACAACGTCCACGTCCACAAACAGCCGCAAAAAATAAAAATAAAAAATCCCTCAGTAGGGCCCAACCACAACCTCACAAGGTCATCCCCGATTCCTCATTTAGGGAGGGTCCCCGCTGAGCTGAAAGGGCGCTAGTTCCAGTTCAGTTTTCAAAGAAACTGGGGGGTCCCAATACGAGTGGGCCAGGTCATCATCACACACCATACTCATTCAGTGGTCACAATGCTCACTACAGTCATCTATTCCATGGGGCGTCAGTGCCATGTGTTATATGTATGTATTTTCACGTTATATGCTGTTGTCTCCTCTACTGGTTCACCAGGCTCACACCTACCTCTGTCTCCTGGCTCGTCCAGGCTCATACCTACCTCTGCCTCCTGGATCGCCCAGGCACGCACCCATGTCTGTCTCCTGGCTCGTCCAGGCTTATACCTACCTCTGCCTCCTGGATCGCCCCGGCACGCACCTACCTCTTTCTCCTGGCTTCACCCAGGCTCATACCTACCTCTGTCTCCTGGATCGCCCAGGCACGCACCTACCTCTGTCTCCTGGCTCGTCCAGGCTCATACCTACCTCTACCTCTGCCTCCTGGATTGCCCAGGCACGCACCTATCTCTGTCTCCTGGCCTCACCCAGGCTCATACCTACCTCTGCCTCCTGGATCGCCCTTGCTCGCACCTATGTCTGTCTCCTGGTTTGCCAGGCTCATACCTTCCTCTACCTCTGTCTCCTGGATCGCCCAGGCACGCACCTACCTCTGTCTCCTGGTTTGCCCAGGCTCATACCTACCTCTGCCTCCTGGATCGCCCAGGCACGCAACTACTTCTGTCTCCTGGTTCGCCCAGGCCTGTCATCCTCCCCAGTTATGTTCTCTTTTCTTTCCGAACTTTATGGATTTGCCCTCTCAGGAACGTGACATTTTGGACCAAGGTCAGGTGACCCAAGACATCGGTACAGGTAATAGCCTCTAAGCCCAGGTAAGTACCCAGACCGACACAAGCCTTCTCGTAGGCACCGGTCATACTACGTTCTGGTCACATATAGTTATTGCATATTTTTCCTGGAACAGTCTGGTTATGTATTCCCCTGAATCACTCAGGTTTAAGTATTGGCCTGAATCGCTCAGGCTTCTGTATTTTTCCCTGGTCTCTCAGTGGGTAGGTAGTGGCCAGGTCCACCCAGGTCCAAGGTAATGCCCGACGCACCCAGGGTCCGTCATCTTCACGAAAGGCGTATGTAATTGCCTGATTCGCTCAGGACTCCATGTTGCCTGAACCGCTCGGGATCCAATGTATTTGCCTGAATCGCTCAGGTTCCATGCATCTGCCTGGAACGCTCAGGGGTTTTCAGCAGGGTCCGGCTGGTTCCCGGTTACCCTGTTCGTGTCCTGCATGTCTGGATTCCTGTTTCCCGCAGGTCTCGTTGCATGCAGCGCGACTTCGGGCCCTGATTCTGGCAGTTCAGGGTCACCCAGCACTTGGCCATGGCGCCCAGGCTGCATCCTGGTTCTCCGTCGCTTCATCCCAGTGCCACCACATCGCACCTCTCTCCGGGTCTCGTACCAACGCAAGCTTATTGTCATGTAAGCAGGGCCTCAGGCCACCGGAATTTTGATCCATCCTCACTTGTGTCGCAGGGCTCCTCCGTGTCCGGTCACTCCACGGTTCAGGTAAGGTCCAACCGAGTGGCGGCTTTACGCTCCTCCACAGCTCGGAGCCTTCCTTTATTCATCACAAGCCTCCATCCCTAGGTCTTCAGTATCGCCGGAGAGTTGGCAGCGCTGTCCGTCGAGTCGGGTAGGTTGCGATCCTTTCTATACCATGGTCATTCCTGTTTCCTTTCCACTCTCGCCAGTCACTCGGCCACTGCTCAAAAGGAAAAGAAAAATGGAAAAAAAAAAGAGGGGGAAATATATGTATGTGTACTCTCCTGAATATCTCAGGGTGTATTTTCATGAATCGGGTTTCATATATTTCCCTGATTAGCTCAAATTTTCACGTATTTCCACGATTCACCCAGGTCTCAGTTCCCCGAATCGCTCGGGTTTATGTATTTCCCTGAATCGCTCGGGCCATGTACTTTCCTGGATCGCTCAGGGTTATGAATTTCCCCGAATCGCGCAGGTTTTTTTTTTTTCTGTCTCCAGGTTGACTGTATTTCCAGGTTGTATGTATTTTCCTGATTCTCTCAGGTCACGTATTTCCCTGAATCGCTCAGGTCTTATTTCCCACAGGGTGTACGCAGTTGCCTGAATCGCTCAGGTCTTATTTCCCACAGGGTGTACGCAGTTGCCTGAATCGCTCAGGATCCAGTATATTTGCCTGAAAACGCTCAGGGGTTTTCCCATACCATCAGGAAACTACCAAGCCGGTGTCAAGGTTTACAAAGTTTTTTCCAGGTCCCACTCGCAAGGTGGCTTGGACGATGTCTCCTACACCCTGGCGTTCATAGCCCACTGTCACCGCAATCTCAGGCTGTCATTTAACACCATCGGGCTGTACCTAGCGGGGATACAGCACTGCGCCATGCTTCATAATCCAAATGGAGGTTCCTTTTCTTCAGTGCAGACAGTCAAGGCGGCCCTTGGGGGGGATCCAGAAGTGCGGGGATGCCCCTACCGGCCGTAGACAGCCCTCCGGCGAGATGTTTAGGAGACTGTCTTCCGCGCTGGGTGGACATTCTTTTGGGCACTCTCCTAGTTTGGTTATTAAGGCAGCCTTGTACCTCGGGTTTATGGGTTCCTTAGGCCAGGTGAGTTCACCAGCACCTCCCCTAAACGTCAAGGATTGCAGGTGCGGCAATTGTCCTGGGTCCATGACCCCTTTGTCCTCTGGCTCCCTTCCACGAAATCCAATCGGCTTGGGCCTCCCTCGGAGGTCGGGTTCTCCAAAACTTCGAACGATTGGTGCCCGGTCATGGTCCTCCGGCGATTGGTAGCCCTGTTGCCAGATGCCCCCCTAGATGGCCCGCTGCTTCCTTGGCGTGGGAGTTTCAGGACTTCGATCCAGTTCGTGTCCCACATCAGAACGCTGGCTTCAGGTCTCGGTCACAACCCGCTGGCCATCACAGGACACTCGCTCCGGGGCCACGTCCTCAGCATGAAAAAGGGGGTCCCGGCGCACGTGATCAAATGCATGGGTCGCTGGTGTTCTTCTTGCTTCACGAGGTACATCCCGAACCCAAACGTAGAGATTTCCCAGGCTTTCTGTAACCTTGCTCTCTGAGAGGAATTAAATGTTTTGGACACTACTCTGCTCTCCTCGTCTATTTTTGCCCACTGCTAGGCTTACCCTCGCCCCTGGCTCCCGGCACAACACAACCAGTTTAGGTCAGGGGAAGCGCTTCCCCCTCAACATAGCCTAAGCCTCTCCCATAAGTGGAAGGCTGAAAAGTCAGCCTGAATTTGTGGGAGGGGCGTCTTACCTTCTTAAGCTCCAGCCCCCAGCTCCTCAGGGCGCTTCTGTTCATACCCACCCACCCCCCGCCCCCCCTGTTCTCAAACACTCCCTTTAGGGTACGCCCACTGCTAGGCTTACCCTCGCCCCTGGCTCCCGGCACAACACAGCCAGTTTAGGTCAGGGGAAGCGCTTCCCCCTCAACATAGCCTAAGCCTCTCCCATAAGTAGTAGTGTGAAAGTAGTAGTCTGTGAGTGGGATGCATAGCTGCCAACTCAAGGCTTGCAACATTCTCACAAGAGGCAACAGGCTTAATAGTCACATGTGGCAACAAGAGTATGGCTACAAAAAAATCTCTCATTGAGGGGACAGTATTAGGCTACGGTATATTCATACATTAGTGAATCACATGTGCCATGCGTGTTCTCCATGGACAACAAGCAGATCTACCAAATTTAGTGGGTATATCGTCAGATGTCCAGAACCATGCACTCTTTTGGTCCATTTACCAGATGAAACATGCCCATTCAAGTCTATAGCTCTGCAAAAGCCATGGACACTGTGCAAAGGCCATCCATGTTTGGTCCATATTTCACAGACTATTGCTAGGAGACCCTCTGTAAATCCCTTTTTATCCCTGCAGTAACAGGACACAGTTCAGTGTAAATGGACCACCTTCAGTTTTTTTTTTTTTTTCACACGTGAAAAACAGATGACACACTGAACAAAAAAAAAATGGACCCCAAAAAAATTTGAAAATGGACATGGTCATGTTAATAACGCCTTAACCAAATGGAACAGGTTATATGCAGACACTGTCTCTTTAAGAACAAAGAGCTTACTCCTCAATGTTGTCACTCTAGATGGCAACAAGGAAGATTGCTTTGCTCTAGCTGCTATATAGGCAGTCTCTCCTCGTGGCTCAGCACCACACAATATGAACAGGTATTCCCAGATTGGGGAATCTTTATTCTTGCAAATCACTGTGCACACTCTGTACTGTCTCTCTCTAGTTGTGGCATCTCTCTCCTGACAACACAAATTGCAGTTTACAGGCTTGTCTTTATAGTCCTGATATGGCTTCTGCACAGGCTGAGGGGGCTAGGTAGCATTTGTCAACCTCTATGCTCTGTTCTCCTTCACTGCGATGCTCAGCTGCTCTGTGGCCATATCTATGCACTGTGGTGATGCATCCTTTTTGGTACTACAACATACCTCCACTTGCTTTCTGGTTATAGCGCAGGAATATTGCTGGTTCTGTCTTCAGCAGCACCTTCCTAGCTCACTATCTATCTAAACCATTCGCCTCCCCTCAGAAAACATTCTCTTCAATGTGACAACACTCTAGGAGTGACCTATTCATTGACCTTTGACTCAGCTCAGCTGTGTTGTTAGGCAGTTGACCCTTCATTGTCATCAATGTACAGGGTGTTTCTTATCCAATCACAGTGCAGTTTACATCCACATGCAGCACCCATCAACACCCATCCTGCCCTGGGTACGTGACAGAATGCCGTCAAGGCTACCTGTGATGTGAGCGCACAGAAATATACATCACTATGGCCACAGTATACAGGGTATTTTACCCACAATAGTTTATGTAGTGGCATAGGACAGATATGGCATAATACATTTTGCTACTACATGGCAAAGAAGTGTGAGGAGATATACTAGCATGTAATAATAATATAGCAGCAGGCATGTCCCTCAGCAAATAGTCACATAACAATTCAACACATATAGTATTGCCATAGCCACAGGGTCAATGGTAACCCATAAAAATAAGTTTAACTGTAATGGGTACATGGTTTAGGCTACTTTCACACTCACGTTTTGTGCGGATCCGTCATGGCCTGTCTTGAACACCATTGAAAGTCAATGGAGGACTGATCCGTTTTCACTGACACAATCTGGCACAATAGAAAACAGTCCGTTTGGCTCTGTTTCATCAGACGGACATCAAAACGCTGCAAGCAGCGTTTTGGTGTCCATCTCCAAAGCGGAATTTTGGAGATGGACACTGATGCAAACTAATGCATTCTGAGCGGATCCTTTTCCATTCAGAAACATAGAAACATAGAATGTGTCGGCAGATAAGAACCATTTGGCCCATCTAGTCTGCCCAATATATCTGAATCCTATTAATAGTCCCTGGCCCTATCTTATATGAAGGATGGCCTTATGCCTATCCCATGCATGCTTAAACTCCTTCACTGTATTTGCAGCTACCACTTCTGCAGGAAGGCTATTCCATGCATCCACCACTCTCTCAGTAAAGTAATACTTCCTTATATTACTTTTAAACCTATGCCCCTCTAATTTAAAACTGTGTCCTCTTGTGGTAGTTTTTCTTCTTTTAAATATGCTCTCCTCCTTTACCGAGTTGATTCCCTTTATGTATTTAAAAGTTTCTATCATATCCCCTCTGTCTCTTCTTTCTTCCAAGCTATACATATTAAGGTCCTTTAACCTTTCCTGGTAAGTTTTATCCTGCAATCCATGTACTAGTTTAGTAGCTCTTCTCTGAACTCTCTCTAGAGTATCTATATCCTTCTGGAGATATGGCCTCCAGTACTGCGCACAATACTCCAAGTGAGGTCTCACCAGTGTTCTGTACAGCGGCATAAGCACTTCACTCTTTCTACTGCTTATACCTCTCCCTATACATCCAAGCATTCTGCTGGCATTTCGTGCTGCCCTATTACATTGTCTTCCCACCTTTAAGTCTTCTGAAATAATTACTCCTAAATCCCTTTCCTCAGATACTGAGGTCAGGACTGATACTGAGGTCAGGACTGGATGCATTCGAATGCAAACTGATCTGTTTTGGACCGCTTGTGAGAGCCCTGAACGGATCTCACAAACTGAAAGCCAAAACGCGAGTGTGAAAGTAGACTATAACTTGTACAAGGACCTTCCAGCCTCCTTACAAACTCACCGATTTGAATAGGCTATATGCTTTATTCCCCATGTGGTGCAAGGAAATTGAACACTTAGGCCTCTTTCACACGGGCGTTGCGTGTGAGGGCCAGATAAGATGTGGGTGGGTCGTGGGAAAATGCACGATTTTTCCGCGCAAGTGCATAGCGTTTTGCACGCGCGTGAGAAAAATCGGCATGTTTGGTACCCAAACCCGAACCCGGACTTCTTCACAGAAGTTCGGGTTTGGGTTAGGTGTTGTGTAGATTTTATTATTTTCCCTTATAACATGGTTATAAGGGAAAATAATAGCATTCTTAATACAGAATGCTTAGTAAAATAGGGATGGAGGGGTTAAAAAGAAATAATTTAACTCACCTCATCCACTTGTTCGCGCAGCCCGGCTTCTCTTCTGTCTTCTTCTTTGATGACCTGGAGAAAAAGGACCTCACATGATCCATCACCATGGTGATGGATCATGTGACGGACCATGTGATGAGCGCAGTGATGTCACCACAGGTCCTTTTCTTCCTGCTCATCAAAGAAGAAGACAGAAGAGAAGCCGGGCTGCGTGAACAAGTGGATGAGGTGAGTTAAACTTTTTTGTTTTTGTTTTTTTTTAACCCCTCCAACCCTATTTTACTAAGCATTCTGTATTAAGAATGCTATTATTTTCCCTTTGTAACCATGTTATAAGGGGCAATAATAATGATCCGGTAGCCATTCCCATGATCTCCTAGCAACCATGCGTGAAAATCGCACAGCATCCGCACTTGCTTTCTCTTCTATGGGGTCTGTGTTGCGTAAAAAACGCACAATATAGAGCATGCTGTGATTTTCACGCAACGCACAAGTGATGCGTGAAAATCACCGCTCATATGCACAGCCCCATAGAAATGAATGGGTCCGGATTCAGTGCGGGTGCAATGCGTTCACCTCACGCATTGCACCCGCACAGAAATCTCACCCATGTGAAAGATGCCTCAGGGTGCCTGCACACAGTGTGGATTAGATGCGGTTTTTTTGCAGAAATTAACGCAGTGTAATAAAGTACCAGCAAAGTGTATGAGATTAGTCATGTACTGTACACTTTGCTTTTTTCCTTAGATGTCCTGCCATGCGAATTTTGATATCTGCAGCATGTCAACGGTTTTAATACTCACTTTATACCTGGGTCAAGTTAGGTCTAGGCCGTTCTTGGCATTAATACATATGTATATACAAATACCTTTACCCAGGTTAGGTCCCTTCCCCCTTTTTTGAAAACCGAAAGTTAGTACTTTGTAGTAATGTTTGTTCACAGTTGTAGTTTTTTGTTTAAATGTTCCCAGCACTATTTGTATAATACACTACATCCTAGTATCACAAAAACTGCACTGGTGTTTTTGTAATTTGAACACTGCAAGGGGAATTTATCCAAAAAGTAGCAAATTTTGGCAAACACAATTTTTTTGCATGTAAAATGCGACTTAGGCCTCTTTCACACGGGTGTGTGTGCGCCCCGTTGCCATATTGCGGACTGCATTTGCGGATCCGCAATACACAGGTGCCATTCCGTGAGCATTTCGCATCACGGATGTGGACCCATTCACTTGAATGGGTCCGCAAATCCGGAGATGCGGAATGGTGCGGAACGGAAGCACGGAACGGAACCCTACGGAAGCACTACGTGTGCTTCCGTGGGGTTTCGTCCCGTACTTCCGTTCCGCAAAATTATAGAACATGTCTTATCTTTTTGCGGAATGGCCGGATCGCGGACTCATTCAAGTGAATGGGTCCGCGATCCGCTGCGGCTGCCCCACGGACTGTGCTCATGCATTGCGGCCTGCATTTTGCGGGCCACAGCACAACCACGGGGCACATACGCCTTATTGTGAATTTTCACCAATCTCACCACTTTTGAAAAGTAGGTGAAAAGTGCCCATGGTTAGCTATGTTACTTTGGTGCAGGTTGGTTATTGGATTTTATATTTAAAAACCGTGACTTTTTAAAAAGTCACAAAAAAGGGAGGGGTTTGTGTGTATCCCACTATATGCCTGTACAGTAGGTTACGTTGTAGCCTTCCATCTGAGGCATGTTGGGAGTCCTCTCACTAAATGCCTCCATCTTAGGCAAAACAGTGATGTGAACAGAACCTAAGGGAGGCTGCACATGGTTCAGATTTGTGTGCAGAAAATCTGCAAGAAATCGGCACCAAAACCACATAAAAAACACTCATTTTGGTGTGGGTTTGATGCGGTTTTGCCACAGATCTCACCCTTCCATTGAAAAGAGTAAAATCCGCACACAAAAAAAAAAAGAAATGCTGCACCGGGCATGTCTTTATTTCCCTTACTTTTTAGTTGGTGCGCATGGGTAAAGGCACTCGGTGTCTCGGCTACTAGAGACTGAGTGTTCACGCACCCGCCGCCTGCGCAGGACATGCGCTTTGGAAAGCATCATCTCGCTGATTTTCTAAGTTGGAGCGCAGTGACATCTTGCGCATGATGTCATAAGGAGACCTCCTCTGCCCTGCTTTCATTTGTCAACAACAAAATAGGGAGGGCAGCTATTCCAAATCTCTTGCGTTCTCATTTGTCACTTGGTGTAGCTTGCTTAACAGTCCTTGGCTACCACACAAATCAATCACAGAATTGCAGCATATATACCACCATCATGTCTGTTGTCTTCAATTCTGCCCAAACCCCTGAAGAAGCCAGTGATCTGGTGAAACATGTTGGGGGGCAGTTGATTGTTTTAAACAATTGTTGTCCACTCCAATGTTGCTTATTAGCTTAGAAGTCCTTGTGTAGGACATTTCATTCAATATAGCAAGGTTTTTGAGCTAGGTGGAGCGCTTAGCAGCGTGTGTGCATTGTGTGAATGCGTCTTGACAGCTACTGACGTAGTGTGAGACAAGTGTGCTGTGAACGTTTGTGTGTAGGAGCACAGTCACCTATTCCATTTAATCAGTTTTTGCAGGCAACTACAGGTAGTTTGCTTACATTAGTCTATCCACACATTGTCCCCCTATGTTCAAGTTCTGCAGATAGAGTTGTGGTAAATAGGAGATAGTGCACATCTCCCTCACCTTGGCAGCAAGTAAGTCATCAACTCTTTGGGGTGGAAACAAAGTGTTTTAATTGTTTGTTATGGCTCACAGCCATTTTATCATTATGTCGAATTAAAAGTGAAGCTTTAATACCAACTTTCAGTTTTGAGATGTTTTTGAGTTGCAAGACAAAGCAAAGTCTACCACCAAAGGTGCAAAATCAAAACTATCTGAGGAAGGAGAGAAGAGCCCCAAAACGCATCTAGCACTTATGTTTATCTTGGCTACTAACGCAATCTGTTGTGTTTTTTTCCTTAATACTCTTGCCACCATCTTTTCTCATACTATAACTAATGCCACACAAATGACTGATTGTTTTAATCTTCTCCTTTATAATGTGCTTAACATCCATCTGCTGCTGCACAACTAGGTGATCCAGCAAAGCTCGTACATTATATCTGTGAGATGGCACATCGGTGAACAGTCAATCAACCTGAGTCTTACCTAGAGGTCTCTACGCCTGCGCAAGCAGTCCCTAATGCCATCAAGCACTGCAGTTGGGAACTGTAACATTATTCTTTTAGGGAGAAAGTTTATCATCTGAGTGTCCACATGCGAGTATAACAGGCTATTGTCAACCAAATGTATAGATGGACATGCAGCTTGAAGAAATGCATAATGAAAAAAGATGATCTTCTGGGCTCACATATTCCAAGTTGTGCCATGGTGTAATGTACCGTTAAACCTACTGAAAATTATATTAAAATACACCAAAAAGTTTGCTAGCCATATAAAATCATTAGCAGCCCAACAGTTTATAGTTAGAGGTACCTTTTTTCCAAATAATATGTTTAAACAACTCCTGATCCAGTGGCGGATCCAGAGCCTGGTCTCGGGAGGGGCACTTCCAGATTATTTTCTGTCCGCCGCCACAAAACAATGGTGTTTATAGAACAGACTACACAGTGTAGAGGTATACTGTATATTGTGTGGCACAGTGTAGGCTATATGTGCATAACATAAACATATTTCACATAAACTTACAATTACTTGACTTGGTCCTTGGGGATCTCGGACGCCACTTCCACACTTTGGCCGGGGGCTCGGTGGAGCTGATGTTGTGTTTTATCCTAATGAGAAAGATTTCATAATAAGGATTTGGAGAAGGGGCAGAGGGATAGCAGAGCAGGGAGAGGCTGGTGCTGCTACTAGGGGGTTCATACCATGGGGGAGTAATAAAGCCCACCATAATTCCCCCCCCCCAGTAGAACTAATTCTCCTTAGGCCTCATGCACACGACCATTTTTCGGGTCTGCATCCGAGCCGCAGTTTTTGTGGCTCAATGGGGCCGCAAAAGATGCGGACAGCACCCCCTAGGTTATTCCTTGCCCCCCCCCCCCTGCTGATTACCCTCCTTTCCCTTTAAAATGTAACGCAGCGCTAGTCAGTGGCCCCATGACCCGGCCGCCGCCGATCCGAATCACACACTGACCCGCCTGGTGTGACCTCACACGCTACCCAGCAGATTTGCGCACCCGGCCACAGTGCCGCCAGTCAATTCTAGTTTGCAGGAGGCGCAGAAGCCAGGACTAGGAGTAAAAGAGCAGCAGGGCTCGGTGTCGGAGCGCAGCGCGGCAGGTGCGCTGAGGTAACTTAAGGCTGCTCCTGGCTACTGATTGCTGGCTGCTGCTCTCTCTGGGAAAGTGGGAAAGCAGGGACAGGCAGTTTAGTGTCCTGCTTATGCTTAGTGCTTCCTAAGGCCTCTTTCACACGGGCGTTGCGGGAAAAGGTGCGGGTGCGTTGCGGGAACATGCGTGATTTTTCCGCGCAAGTGCAAAACATTGTAATGCGTTTTGCACGCGCGTGAGAAAAATCGGCATGTTTGGTACCCAAACCCGAACTTCTTCACAGACGTTCGGGCTTGGGATCGGTGTTCTGTAGATTGTATTATTTTCCCTTATAACATGGTTATAAGGGAAAATAATAGCATTCTGAATACAAAATGCATAGTACAATAGCGCTGGAGGGGTTAAAAAAAATAAAAATAATAATTTAACTCACCTTAATCCACTTGATCGCGCAGCCCGGCTTCTCTTCTGTCTTCTTCTTTGCTGTGTGCAGGAAAAGGACCTGTGGTGACGTCACTCCGGTCATCAAATGGTCCGTCGCATGATCTTTTACCATGGTGATGGATCATGTGATGACCGGAAATTAATGGGTCAGGATTCAGTGCGGGTGCAATGCGTTCACATCACGCTTTGCACCCGTGCGGAATACTCGTCCGCGTGAAAGGGGCCTAAGGGGAAAATAAAAACTTATCAGTGACAGTCAGAGTCAGCAGCACAGTGACTGCACTGGCTCATACAGAGGGGGTACTGTGCAGAGCTGCCCCCCTAACACTGTCACAACAGGTGCTTGCCTATTAAACACAGGGCCATCCATCACTTATTAACCCCTCCCTTGCCAGCCCACCCAGCCCCATTGCTGTGTGTTATGCTTTGAACTTTTTTTTAGTCCATGAAGGGGTTAATTAAGTGTTGGAAGCAGGGTTATTGGGAGCCATTTAACAAGTTTGACCAGTTGCGTTTGAGCGTGGTTGTGGTTTAGTGTCATCCACAGATCTCCCATAACAGTGTGTCATCCACAGATTTCCCCCCCCCCCCATAATGGTGCACCTGCGCACTGAGGAGAGACAGAAAGGAGGGGAAAGAATCCGCGGAAGCAAGCAGAGGACGGCACAGCAGACGACTGAACAGCTTCTTTTGTAAGTAAATTGTTTTATTATATATTATATATCCCTGCATACCGCAATACTCTCGTATTTTGTAATCTTATTTATATATACTTATTTCATTTTTTTTTCAGTAGTATGATTAAGTTGTGAAAATTATTAGTGCCCCCCAATTTTTGACTCTGGTATCATATGTGCCCTCTATATTATTCCTAGAGTCGCCACTGGAGGTAGAAGCCAATTTTTCTCATTTTAGGGGAAAAAATTCTTTCCCAACTTGTCAGGCAGTCAGAAGAACTCCCTGGATCAACGACCCTTCTCCAGAAATCTAGTAAATATAACCTATAATATTATTACACTCAAGAAATATATCCAGGCCCCTCTTGTACTCGTTTAGTGAATTCACCATCACCACCTCCTCAGGCAGAGAGTTCCATAGTCTCACTGCTCTTACCATAAAGAATCCTCTTCTATGTTTGTGTACAAACCTTCTTTCCTCCAGACGCAGAGGATGTCCCCTCGTCACAATCCTTGGTATAAGTAGATGATGGGAGAGATCTTTGCAATGCCCCTTGATGTATTTATACATAGTTATTAGATCTCCCCTCAATCATCTTTTTTCTAAACTGAATAACCCTCATTTTGACTATCTTTCTGGGTCCTAAAGTCCACCTATTCCAGTTATTACTTTAGTTTCCCTCCTCTGAACCCTCTTCAGCTGAGCTCTGTCTGTCTTGTTCACAGGATCCCAGAACTGTACACTAGTGATTTGTAAAGTGTCAGGCAGGGGCGGATTGAGTGGTCGGGCACTTCGGGCGTGGTCCGAGGGCCCGGCCGGGAAGTTGGCCCGGCGGCCGCCGCTCAGTACAGAAAATTATTTCACCCGTCCGATGAGGCGTGTCCGGGTGAAAAAAATTTGTGTAGATATACCGGCATACTACGCAAGAATCGGGCTATGGGGCCTGGCGGCCGGACTCGTAGCTAGTACTTACGTCACGTGCGAAGAGGGGCCCGGCGGCCGGAGCTACACGTGAGGGGGGCCCAGCCATGGTGTCCTGTCCGGCGCGGAGGCACGCCGTCGTCGTCGTGTCTGACGTCACGTACTGACGCCGACGTGCGACGCCTCCGCAGCCGCGCTGAGGTGTTCCTTTTTAAGTTTCTAAGGTTCTTACCTACCTTGTCTACTGTGGGCCAACTGTTGGTCACGGGCACCCCAAAGACAGTAAGGCCCTTATCAGTATATAATTATCCTTTTTAAGTTTCTTGAATCTTTTAATTACCTACCTTCCTTGTCTACTGTGGGCCAACTGTTGGTCACCGGCACTTATCAGATTGTAATATAGTATATAAACGTGCTTCAGTGGTTAGACACAAGAATACCTGTAGACACCATGACCATAGAAGCGTGTAGAGGTGGTCAGTGTGGTCCCCCTTACCGTAAGGGGGACCACACTGACCACCTCTACGTGCTTCTATTGTCATGGTGTCTACAGGTATATCGGTCCTTGTGTCTAAACACTGAAGCACGTTTATATACTATATTACATACTGATAAACATATAAAAACATTAAGTAGTCCATACGGGCAGACCTAATAGCCTGAATACGGATAATATATCTCTTATAGATAGATTGGCGCCACCAGTGTGGTTACCTATTTTTGCCTTTTTCTTTTATCTGACTATCACCTATGTAGCAGTTGTCCGCACATATGTAACCACCACGGCAGCCTCTCTAGACTTCCATTGCTTTATCATAGCTGTCCAACCTATCACTCTCTGAACAATCTCTAAAATATCCACCCTTTGGCGCCCTGCCTGTTACTCTCTGACCTCCCTGCCCTGAATTTTGTTCAGGAAAGTCTTGGATTAACCCTCTATATATTTTTCTTTTCACAGGCCCACAGCCACCCAGAGCCAGCCAGGCCCAGAGCCAGCCACCCCCTGGCCCACAGCCATCCAGCCACAGGCCTACAGCCAGCAAGCCACAGCCTGCCAGCCACCAACCGTAATTAAGGTAGGAGCCAACTTGGTCTAGGTATCAGAGAGCTATTTTGTGTTGTTATATTGTGAATAGGAACCATAGTGTTGGAGAGACCCCCCCCCCCCCCCCCCCCTCCAGGACCCATTAGACTCTATTGTAGTCTCTAATGTGACCTGGAGGGGACTCTTTCTAACATGCTCTCTAAAGGACACTGAGATGTCCTCTGCCAGAAAGACCGCCCTCAATGGCCCATTAGAAAGAGTCCCCTCCATTGTAGTCTCTAATGGGGCGTGGAGGGGATTCATTCTAACACACTCTCTAATGGACACTTAGAGGGACTCTGTTAGAAATACCCCTCTTCAGGTAAAGCAGCCAGGTACAGAGTAAAGTAGAAAATACATGTAGTTTAAAAGTGAAGCAGTCAACATTCCATTTTGCTTCTGTGGTGAACGTTCCACTTTTAGAACTTTACACCATTATTACTCTTTTTATACATAACCTCCAATGTGTCTCCTTCTCATTTACATTGCATGCCCTGAATGAACTGACTTTTAAGCTTATCTCCTTTTTCACAAGTTCTAAGTGATTTTCACAGGATTATCACTAAATTGAGAATTCAAACTGGAAGGCCATGGTAGCCGAATTAAAAGCTGACTTAAAGAATTTTTCATGATCTGTTATTTTAAATTTAAAGGGATATTTTAGTGGCAGCAATCCAAAACTGTATTCCTGGCACGATCGATCCCTCTGCCTCGCCCCTTCTCCCCGTTAAATAAAGACCCTTTATTTACTTAACTGATCCCTGCGCCAATATCCCTCTGCACTGGGTTGATGCTCCGCACCCTCCGACGTCTCACAACGAGCAGGTGCTATTACTTGCCAAATGATGCGCACGCATTAGATCTCCCTATAGGAAAACATTGAATCAATGCTTTCATATGAGGATAAATTTGACGCTGGAGGTCATCATGCAGAGCGTGAGGATGTCCAG
Source organism: Bufo bufo (assembly GCF_905171765.1). Taxonomy (NCBI): domain Eukaryota; kingdom Metazoa; phylum Chordata; class Amphibia; order Anura; family Bufonidae; genus Bufo; species Bufo bufo. Next base: position 644,617,626 of record NC_053389.1, read on the forward strand.
CATCAGATATCGTACCAAAGGTGTGTTTCAATGCAGGAAGCCCTCTAGTGGCTGTCTGGTAGACATCCACTAGAGGCTGACTTATTGCTACAACCTCTAAATTGTAAGATTGTTTGAGCAGGATACTCTGCATCCTATTGTTCCTGTAAGTTTTTGTAATTGTTTTATTTATTGTTATTTTGTTGGCACTATATAAATACCAATAATAATAAAATAAAACGTATGTGGAAAAGGGACACTATACCCAGAGCTTAAGTGGTCTGGGTTCCTTGATTCTCTATTTCATGTAAAGTATCATGGGAGTTGTAGTTCGGCTACATCTGGAGAGCTGCAGTTTGAGGAAGCCTGGCCTAGTGTGTTACTTATTTTTTAAAGAAAGACTTGCTGCACTGTGGTTTGACACATATAGGTGCATGCAGCCTGACCCTCTGCTCAGGTTATTGGTCCATTTTTGAGTATTCATATTTTGTTGGGTCTGACTGGCCGAGAGCGTCTGCCAACAAATTTGGATGACCCTTACATTTCTGCTCTTGGTACACCTAGTGTACTTATGTGATGAGTCTTGTAAGCTTTCTTACCCAGGAATGAGCACTAGTCCTTTTCAGTTTTCTCAGTGTTGAGTGGTACAGTGTACTCTGCATCTACATTGTTCAGGTGTTTGTTGGGAAACTGTTCATGCCCTAAGGAATACATTATTGTAATCTAGGTTTTTTTTTAAACACTAACTCAAGTCATTGAGTTTACCTGTTAAACACTTCTTTTTAGATGTGTTTGGTTGTTCACTTTATCCAACATCATTGAGACTCATGTATAATCCCTGTGACACATTTCATACACAGGTTGTCGTCGTTTTCAGCACTACAATGTCTTCATCAGAAGGTTATAAACACAAAAGTGGTGCAATGAAGAGAAAGGAAAAGAAAGAGGAACAGAAGAAAATTGAAGCCTCAACAAGCAAAATCAACACTTTTTTTCAAAAGAAAACTGTTCCAGAGCAGGATGTAGCAGGTGGAATGCCAGTGGCGACTGAAACTTCTGTTTCTGAAACTGAAATTTATGAAACATCTAATATATGTCTTTTAGCTGAAGAGGAGACCAAAGAGAGAGAACCTCCTATGAAAATGCCCAGGAAGGAAAGTTCATTGTCTCCTCTTAGGGAAAAATCACCTTCCCCAGAGGATTTCTTTCTTCATTCACATGATTTGAGAAAGGCTGGAGTCTCCATGGAAATGTTCTGGGAATTTCATCCTAATCAGCCTTCTCAGGACATCCTTTTCAATGGAAACCTTGTTTACTTCAGAAAAGGTATACAAGGATCAAATATTAATAGAAAATGGGTTACTTATAATGACAAAAAGAAGACCCTACACTGTTTAATTTGCCTTATGTTCTCTGCTGAAAAATATCATCATACTCATTGGATACAGGGTTGTAATGACTGGAGACTAGAGTTGAGCGAACCTGTACTGTAAAGTTTGGGTTCGTACCGAACTTTAGGGTTTTCGGCACCCGGACCCAAACCCGAACATTTACGTAAAGGTTCGGGTTCGGTGTTCGGTGATTTTTATGGCGCTTTTTGAAAGGCTGCAAAGCAGCCAATCAACAAGCGTTATACTACTTGCCCCAAAAGGCCATCATAGCCATGCCTACTATTGGCATGGCTGTGATTGGCCAACTGCAGCATGTGACCCAGCCTCTATTTAAGCTGGAGTCACGTAGCGCGGCCTGTCACTCTGCTCGGATTAGTGTATGGAGAGGCTGCAGCTGCTGTGAGGGAGAGATCAGGGAGAAATCTTATCAAGAACTGGTTTATGTACTCAGCGATCTACAGAAAAAGTGTTTTGTGGGTGCAGTGCACAATTTTTTTAAGCCTGCCCTGAGCCAACTACTGCTGAAAACAAACTTTTTTTTTCTTCAGTTAGTCAATATCAATACATGATCGGCAGCCATTTTATGCAACGATAGTGCACCAGCATAGGCTATCTGCAAGTCCAGAAATACAGCTTTGGCATACTGGGGTGAAAAAACCCTCTAATATACTGCACATCTGGGATTAGACAAGCATAAGTGACTGTCACATTTAGGACAGAAATACAGCTTTTTGGTTACTGGGGTGAAAAAAGCCTCATATACTGCACATCTAGAATTAGACGTGCATAAGTGACTATCACATTTAGGCCATAAATACGGCTTTGGCATACTGGGGTGAAAAAAGCCTCATATACTGCACATGTGGGATTGCACGTGCATAAGTGACTGTCAGATTTAGGACAGAAATACAGCTTTTTGGTTAGGGTGAAAAAAAACTCTAATATACTGCACATCTGGGATTACACATGCATAAGTGACTGTCACATTTAGGCCATAAATACGGCTTTTTGGTTACTGGGGTGAAAAAAGCCTCTGATATACTGCACATCTGGGATAAGACGTGCATAAGTGAGTGTCACATTTAGGCCACAAATACCGCTGTCATATAGAGTTAAAAAAAATAATAGTGCCCTACATCAGGGTTTATATTTGCGGTTAATTATTTTTAACATACTTAACCACTTTTTACTTTGCTTCGTGAACGCTAACTATGAGGCAAACATCTAATAAGGGACGCGGTCATGGTCGTGGTGTTGGTGGAGTCTCTGGTGCAGGGAGAGGACGTGGCCGTTCTGCCACAGCTACATGTCCTACTGAACCTACTACCTCAGGTTCCAGTAGCCGCCAGAATCTACAGCGATATTTGGTCGGACCTAATGCCGTTCTAAGGATGGTAAGGCCTGAGCAAGTACAGGCGCTAGTCAATTGGGTGGCCGACAGTGGATCCAGCACGTTCACATTATCTCCCACCCAGTCTTCTGCAGAAAGCGCACAGGTGGCGCCTGAAACCCATGCCCATCAGTCTGTCACATCACCCCCGTGCATATCGGAGAACCTGTCTGAGCCTCAAGTCATGCAGCAGTCTCTTATGCTGTTTGAAGTCTCTGCTGGCAGGTTTTCCCAAGGGCATCCACCTAGCCCTTCCCCAGAGGTGGACAACCACTTATGTTTCCTGATGAGGACAAGGGAATACCACCTCAGCACGTCTCTGATGATGACGAAACACAGGTGCCAACTGCTGCGTCTTTCTGCAGTGTGCAGACCGAAAAGGAGGTCAGGGAGGAAGACTGGGTGGAAGACGATGCAGGGGACGATGAGGTCCTAGACCCCACATGGAATGAAGGTCGTTCCACTGACTTTCAGGCTGGGTTCAGACCTGAGCGTCTTTGATATGCGCGTTTAACGCGCGTTTTTGACGAGCGTTTTTTGCAATAGTAAACGCGCGTTTGACGCGTGTTTGTGTGATTGACTGCAATGTCCTATGGCCACAAACGCGCGTCAAAACGCCCCAAAGAAGCTCAAGTACTTGTTTGAGCGTAGGGCGTTTTACAGCGCGTTTTTCAGCGCTGTAAAACGCTCAAGTGAGAACCAGGGCCATAGGGAAGCATTGGTTTTCATGTGTTGAGCGTTTTACAGCGCGTTTGAACGCGCTGTAAAACGCTCAAGTGTGAACCCAGCCTCAGAGTTCGGAGGAAGAGGCAGTGGTGAGATCGAGCCAACAGCGTAGCAAAAGAGGGAGCAGGGTGCAAAAGCAGAGCAGCTGTCGCCAAAACAGTTTGCCTGCTACTGGCCACCGTCACCAGGGACCGAGCACACCAAAGGCAGCTTCAAGGAGTTCCCTGGCATGGCACTTCTTCACACAATGTGCTGACGACAAGACCTGAGTGGTTTGCACGCTGTGCCATCAGAGCCTGAAGCGAGGCATTAACGTTCTGAACCTTAGCACAACCTGCATGACCAGGCATCTACATGCGAGACACGGGCTGCAGTGGAGTAAGCACCTTCTAAACCAAGAAAGGGCTCAGGCCCCTCCTGCTCCCTCTTCTGCTGCTGCCTGGGCCTCTTCCTCTGCCTCTGGAGGAACGTTGGCACCTGCCGCCCAGCAAACAGAGGATGTGCCACCAACAACACCACTTCCGTCACCAAGCATCTCAACCATATCACACGGAAACGTTCAGCTCTCCATCTCACAAACCTTTGAGAGAAAGCGTAAATTTCCACCTAGCCACCCTCGATCCCTGGCCCTGAATGCCAGCATTTCTAAACTGCTGGCCTTTAAAATGCTGTCATTCAGGCTGATGGAGACGGACAGCTTCAAACAGCTAATGTCGTTTGCTGTCCCACAGTACATCTTTCCCAGTCACCACTACTTCTCCAGGAGAGCAGAGCCCTCCCTGCACAACCAAGTATCGGATAAAATCAAGTGTGCACTGCGCAACGCCATCTGTGGCAAGGTCCACCTAACCACAGATACGTGGACCAGTAAGCACGTCCCTGGCCGTGCTATCTCCCTAACTGCACACTGGGTAAATGTAGTGGCGGCTGGGCCCCAGGCGGAGAGCTGTTTGGAGCACGTCCTTCCACCGCCAAGGATCGCAGGGCATCATTCTTTGCCTCCTGTTGCCTCCTCTTCCTACTCGGCTTCCTCCTCCTCTTCTACCACCTCCTCATCTGGTCAGCGACAGACCTTCACAACCAACTTCAGCACAGCCAGGGGTAAACGTCAGCAGGCCATTCTGAAACTGATTTGTATGGGGGACAGGCCCCACACCGTGCAGGAGTTGTGGCGGGGTATAGAAGAACAGACCGATGAGTGGTTGCTGCCAGTGAGCCTCAAACCCGGCTTTCAGCTGCAGCACGCACGGGTGAGTCGCACTGCGGAACAGCACCACTTCACCACCAATGACTGGACCTCAATGCGAGACCTGTGTGCCCTGTTGCGCTGTTTCGAGTACTCCACCAACATAGCCAGTGGCGATGACGCCGTTATCAGCGTTATAATACCACTTCTATGTCTCCTTGAGAAAACACTTAGGGCGATGATGGAAGAGGATGTGGCCCAGGACGAGGAGGAGGAAGAGGGGTATCTCTAACACTTTCAGGCCAGTCTTTTAGAAGTGGCTCAGAAAGAGGATTTTTGCAACAGCAGAGGCCAGGTACAAATTTGGCCAGCCAGGGCCCACTACTGGAGGACGAGGAGGATGAAGAGGAGGATGGGGATGAAGCATGTTCACAGCGGGGTGGTATCCAACGCAGCTTGGGCCCATCACTGGTGCGTGGCTGGGGGGATACGGAGGACGCAGACGATACGCCTCCCACAGAGGACAGCTTGTCCTTACCTCTGGGCAGCCTGGCAGACATGAGTGACTACATGCTGCAGTGCCTGCACAACGACTGCAGAGTTGCCCACATTTTAACGTGTGCTGACTACTGGGTGGCCACCCTGCTGGATGCCCGTTACAAATACAATGTGCCGTCCTTAATTCCCTCACTGGAGCGTGATCGGAAGATGCGCGACTACAGGCGCACGCTGGTAGACACGCTCCTGAGAGCATTCCCGACTGACGCCGGGGGGACAAGTGGAAGCACAAGGCGAAGGCAGGGGAGGAGGAAGCACCTGAGAAGGCAGGGTTAGCATGGCCGACATGTGGAAAAGCTTTGTCACCTCGCCACAACAACCGACCCCAACTGCTGATATGGAGTGTGTTAGCAGGAGGAAGCATGGTGGAACAGTACCTGTGCACACGCCTACACGTACTGACTGATAGTTCTGCCCCATTCAACTTCTGGGTCTCCAAATTGTCCACATGGCCAGAGCTTGCCCTGTATGGCTTGGAGGTGCTGGCCTGCCCTGCAGCCAGTGTACTCTCTGAACGTGTATTTAGCACAGCAGAAGGCGTCATTACAGACAGACGCAGCCGCCTGTCCACAGCCAACGTGGACAAGCTCACGTTCATTAAAATGAACCAGGCTTGGATCCCACAAGACTTGTCTGTACCTTGTGCAGAATAGACATTTATACCACCATCAAACATACATTCTTGTACTCAAGTCAAGTGCAATGATTGTTTGTTTTCTTTTTATTTTATTTCTCTCAATATTTTGGGGGCTACCTACCCCAATAAAAAAAATAAAAAAAACATTGTTGGCTGCCTCCTCCTCCTCTATTGCTGCCTCCACCTACAACACCACATTCACCGCCTCCTCAACCTCCGACTCCATATCCACCTCCTTTTCTGAGTTGCAGGTTAATAATTTTTAGTTATTTTATTTCATTTTAAGTTATTTCCCTATCCACATTTGTTTGCAGAGCAGTTGCCATGCTCTTAAGCACATTTTACTGCCTTTTACATCCCTCTAGCCTTTTCAAGGACTATTTTAGAGCCATTTTAATTCAAAAAAGTGCCAATTTTAGTGCCCTAAATTGAAAAAAATCTTATTTTCAATTGTCGGGTGTCATTTTACCATTTTTGGCATATACAAACCCCTGCTGTGCCTGGGTGACTGGGGCCTAAATCTCTCAAAATCCTCTGTTGTATTGCTGGGTGACATGAACCCCCTTTTGCCGTGAATGAACCCCTGCTCTGCATTGCTGACAGGGGCCTAAATCTCTCAAAATCCTCTGTTGTATTGCTGGGTGACATGATCCCCCTTTTGCCGTGAATGAACCCCTGCTGTGCCTGGGTGACAGGGGCCTAAATCTCTCAAAATCCTCTGTTCTATTGCTGGGTGACATTGTAGTGTACGGGAACTGTAATACCCGTCACTACCAAAGGGTCACTTGGTGTGCTGTCGTCCCTCCTAATTGTGGGGAAGTTGGTATATGTCAGTTTTATAAAATGTCATGTAATGCAATGCTATGTGTTTCCCTGTTGCTGTCAAACTTGCATGTACAGGCCTGCAGGGGTGTCATTCCAGCTTCTAGTCGCTAGAGGGAGCTAGAGAGCCCTAGTTTATATAAGGCCAGACAGGGAAGTACAAGGCAGACGGAGTCTAGTATCTGTAAGCTACAGTTGGAGATTAGACAATGTCTGAGACAAGTCCAGGCCTGAAGCCTGCTGTTCAGGAGAAGATTCCCTCCTGAATTCCCATATGCAGAAGCAGGAATATCTTAGACTAAGAGCCTGAGGAACCGTTCAGAAGCTGAGAGAGACAGAGGTAAAGATCAGAAGAGTCAGAGGTACTAAGAAAGACAGAGGAGGTACTTATTTAAGCCATAATCAAGGATGTAAAGCCAGACTTAGGTTAATGGGCCTTGGTGAAGAATTGCTACATTCCAGGATCAGACAGAGTTAGAGTGCAAGCTCCTTTGCTGCAAGTCCTGTGTTCAACACTCTGTAATTACCCTGCTGTACTGAATTGCCTGCATCGACCGAATTGCAAAATCGACTGTATGCTGAGGAACTGCATTTCCTCTATTGTCTCTGCTTGGAAAACCTACTAAAGTTTGAGTTCTGTTTAAATCCTACGTTTCCTCAAATTATTCCTGCATCCGCAAACGGCGTGCCACCGTTTACTTGGCACTGGCGTCACGAACTATTTCTACCTATACCTGCCCTTGCAGAGAGTCAGCCGTACCAGGTTAGTGTCTATTGCACTACATCACCCAGAAACACCTATTGCACACAACTTGAGTACGCTGCACTTCTCTTTTGGCGTCACGAACAGGATACGCACGCTTTCTAGTGCAAGAAGCGTGAACTTTGTGCCTTATACCGTTGCCCTGTGACCAAAGTGACAATTTTCCTGTTTTATTCAAGTGGACTTTGTGGACTGAAAATCGTACCCAAAGTGTACCAAAAACCTCTAAAAAGCGCTGTGCAGTGTTGCGCTACCCAGAGGAAGAAAATCGCCGCATTGGAGTGTGGTTTTGTGGACTTTTTACAATCCTGCTTGCTGTCAGTGAATAGACAGCGTTTGTACCTAAAGATGGCCGCTGAGCTTGCTGAATTTACTGCTGCGTCACCTTCATCCCGAAAAGGCGGGAAAAATTGGCGCCTTTCTGAGGAAAAAGCGGGAAGAAGGTCAAGGGCAGGCGCCACGGCTTATCTGGACATTTGCATGTCTGCCAGCATGGACACCGCCTTCCATATACTGGAATACCTGGGGGGCGGCTCCCCAATGCAATGGGAGGAGCTGGCTACTCTAATTGACGCGACCCTATCGCTCTCCTCAGAAGGATCGAGCATGTTGGATTGTGAACAGAGCGTTGCTGCAATGTCCGCACCTGAAATTACACAGATGTCTAATGTTGGTGTAGAGCCAGAGGAGGCTCCACCGGCCTACGCTCCGGGACCGGAGCAACCCGCCTGCCGCCCAAGGGAGAAAGAACCCGAGTCCTACTATGGCTCGTGGAGGGACTTTTTCCAACCATCTTTTAAATGGTCCTCCCTGATGGCGGAGATCCGAGAGGCCGCTATCAAGCGGAACACAAGGACTAAAATCGTCTATGAGGAACTAACCAAGACCATACATGAGAAACATACGCACACCCAACCCCGCCTGGAAAGGAGAAAGGGAGTGGTGCTGTCGTTTGACAAACCCCGTGGCTACGGGTTTATTCAGGACTATCTAACTGGCAGAGACCTCTATGTTAATCGAAGGTCTGTCAAAAGAGACTACCTCCCTTCGTACCAGCACAGCCTCCGCGAGGGAGAGGAAGTGGAGTACACCCCTGCCGAGGGCCTGCGAGGCCCTTATGCGACTGCTGTGACCCGTCCCAAGCGAGCACCTGAGGATTGGGAGGCAGAAGAAAGAGAAGACTACTCTGGCTGCGAGCGAGAACCGGAACGCTCTCCAGAGCCGGCCCATCACGCCTTTCAGGAGCGGAGCTCCTTCATTGGGCCAAACGTCTTCTGGCAGCCAACCGTGTTGGAAAAATGGGTGAGCCCCTACCCTTCCCCCGAGCTGCCTCGTCGGGAGAAGACAATATCTGAGCTGGAGCAGTTGAAAGGACTTAGTGCTACCTTCCAGAACATCCAGATGGGACGGAGACCAGACGCATCGCCAGAACCTGCAGAGGCCGAGTCCGCGTCATCTGTGACTGTACCTGCGCCGGCGGCGCCAGCAGAGGACAGCGACTCCGACACAGACAGCATCGGTGAGCAGATCGTCCGGCTGGAGGAGAAGTTGCGGGAGTTGCGCAAGACATACACCGCCGGGGTCCGGACACCGCCGAGGAGGGATGAGGTAAGGGTGCCTGTCACCACCCGCCGACCGCCTTCTGTTGCCACCGCTCTGTCAGTGCCCCAGACCGGACCCGCGATTGCCGTGGACTGCTGCACCCAGAGCACCGGACCGCTTGCTGCGGCGGTGCCGAGCACGTCGCACCCTGCAGTGATCGTGCCAGGGCCGGCGCGGTCCATCAGGGGGTTCACCCCTGGGCCTGTGGGGCCAATGCCTATTGGGGGCCCCTTTGCTCTACAGCTGCCCCCTGACACTGTTATGTGGGCCCATCCTCCTGTAGAGGACTACTACAGACGATACTTGCCAGCGGAGCCAAGTGATTACAATATTTCACTGTGAATCAGCCTGCTAGGCCTTTGGTTGATTTCATCAGAAGTGATGTTGGCCCTTTCAGGACAGGAGTCCTTTGTTTCTGGTCCTTTGTTGCGGCTGCCAGTTTGTCCACGGCTCAGTGGTGGGTGTTGACCACTGAGGTTACAAAGTCAGCAAGGCCACGTTTGTTTCCAGGACCTCCTGCCTGCTTTTGTTACCCCACGCCAAGTTGTGCCTGTTCCTTTGTTGCACCTTTTACCCTTCACCCCCTTTTCGGGTTGATCAGGGGTGTTACGGCACTTGTCTTTGCTGTCCGTTTGTTGTGCAACTTCATACTAAGGAACCGTGCCCGGAGACAGACTCAAAAGTACCTGAGCCTCTGAGATTCTTACTCTTTTAAAAGTATTGTGCCCAGGGATGGACTCCACCGCATGAGAGCCTCTGTGATTTAATGAGAAATAACCTGGGTACGGACTCATGTTTGTTATTTGAGCCTCCAAGAACTTTTATACTGTTTTCTACTGTTTTATCATGGACTTATTCATTGTCATGGACTATCCTGGTTCTAATGTTACGCTGTGCCAGGTCAGCGCCCCCGTTCCATTCACTATCCTGAGAGAAGAGAACGACGCCCCTTGTCACTACCCTTCACTTTTGCCAATTGGACCTGATGTAAATGTAAATGCAGATGAATTACATGTATGTATGCCTGCATGTCTCTTTTTCTATTTCAGGTAGAGATTCCAGTTGGGCACCCATGATGGAGTACGAGGTCGTACTCAGCTTAAAGCAGTGGGGTATGTAGTGTACGGGAACTGTAATACCCGTCACTACCAAAGGGTCACTTGGTGTGCTGTCGTCCCTCCTAATTGTGGGGAAGTTGGTATATGTCAGTTTTATAAAATGTCATGTAATGCAATGCTATGTGTTTCCCTGTTGCTGTCAAACTTGCATGTACAGGCCTGCAGGGGTGTCATTCCAGCTTCTAGTCGCTAGAGGGAGCTAGAGAGCCCTAGTTTATATAAGGCCAGACAGGGAAGTACAAGGCAGACGGAGTCTAGTATCTGTAAGCTACAGTTGGAGATTAGACAATGTCTGAGACAAGTCCAGGCCTGAAGCCTGCTGTTCAGGAGAAGATTCCCTCCTGAATTCCCATATGCAGAAGCAGGAATATCTTAGACTAAGAGCCTGAGGAACCGTTCAGAAGCTGAGAGAGACAGAGGTAAAGATCAGAAGAGTCAGAGGTACTAAGAAAGACAGAGGAGGTACTTATTTAAGCCATAATCAAGGATGTAAAGCCAGACTTAGGTTAATGGGCCTTGGTGAAGAATTGCTACATTCCAGGATCAGACAGAGTTAGAGTGCAAGCTCCTTTGCTGCAAGTCCTGTGTTCAACACTCTGTAATTACCCTGCTGTACTGAATTGCCTGCATCGACCGAATTGCAAAATCGACTGTATGCTGAGGAACTGCATTTCCTCTATTGTCTCTGCTTGGAAAACCTACTAAAGTTTGAGTTCTGTTTAAATCCTACGTTTCCTCAAATTATTCCTGCATCCGCAAACGGCGTGCCACCGTTTACTTGGCACTGGCGTCACGAACTATTTCTACCTATACCTGCCCTTGCAGAGAGTCAGCCGTACCAGGTTAGTGTCTATTGCACTACATCACCCAGAAACACCTATTGCACACAACTTGAGTACGCTGCAACATGATCCCCCTTTTGCCGTGAATGAACCCCTGCTCTGCATTGCTGACAGGGGCCTAAATCTCTCAAAATCCTCTGTTGTATTGCTGGGTGACATGAACCCCCTTTTGCCGTGAATGAACCGCTGCTCTGCATTGCTTACAGGGGCCTAAATCTCTCAAAATCCTCTGTTCTATTGCTTGGTGACATGAACCCCCTTTTGCCGTGAATGAACCCCTGCTGTGCCTGGGTGACTAGGGCCTAAATCTCTCAAAATCCTCTGTTGTATTGCTGGGTGACATGAACCCCCTTTTGCCGTGAATGAACCCCTGCTCTGCATTGCTGACAGGGGCCTAAATCTCTCAAAATCCTCTGTTCTTGTCACGTCCTGTGGTGTGCGCTGTAACACTGTTGCTACACTTGCGGTTGCCCGCGGCAACGGGTTGCTGTGTGTGCATGCGGTGGCAGTGTCTCGGCCTTCTGGGTGATTGCCGTGACATGGTTCCCACGCATGTTGTTGCCTGTGGCAACGTGTAGCTTTTTATGCTTGTGTGTGCACTTCCCCTTTAAGTGGCTCCCTCCCCTTGTCTGGTGTTGGAAGGGTTAACTCCCTTCCTAGTGTTTTAACACTGGGTTTATGTGGGTGGGTGTGGCTGCTTGGGCTATTTAGCCTCTGCTGGATGTTTGAAGCTGAGGGGTACTCCAGCTATGGTGTATCCTGGAGTTATCCTCCTGGTCTTCATATGCCATCTGTCCAGTGAGGGCCACCCTTGTGGTCATAGAAGATAGAAGATGTTAAGATTATGTTCTTGTGGTGTCTCACGTTATTGCAGCTATGGTGTCCTGGGTTCCTGTGTGGGTTGTGGTGTGTGCTGTGTCCTTTTATGTTGGTGTGGACATCAGCACTTGTGCACGGGTTCCAGTCAGTGTGTCTGTGACAGGTAGGTGTGTTACTGGTTTCACTTACCTGCCATCTCCATATGCTGTATGTGTTCCCCTCTCCTTGCAGCTTGGCCAGTGGAGACTCCTGTTCGTCCGTGTTGTGGAGGAACAGGTCGTCTTACCCTGCTCCTAGTCCAGGGATTTCCTGAGGGTTAGTAGGGCCCCGAGGTTCCAGAGTATGAGCCCTCCTACCATCTGGGTTGGCTCATACGGTTAAGACTCAGGGTCAGAATTAGGGACGCATTAGGAGGTGACCTGCTCCCTGATCCCGGCGTCCTTACCTAGCAACTACCCGTTATCCCTTTGAAACCGCACGGTGGGGGGTTTCCCCCACTCCCCGCCTTGACAGTTCTATTGCTGGGTGACATGAACCCCCTTTTGCCGTGAATGAACCCCTGCTCTGCATTGCTGACACGGGCCTAAATCTCTCAAAATCCTCTGTTCTATTGCTGGGTGACATGATCCCCCTTTTGCCGTGAATGAACCCCTGCTCTGCATTGCTGACAGGGGCCTAAATCTCTCAAAATCCTCTGTTCTATTGCTGGGTGACATGAACCCCCTTTTGCCGTGAATGAACCCCTGCTGTGCCTGGGTGACTGGGGCCTAAATCTCTCAAAATCCTCTGTTGTATTGCTGGGTGACCTGAACCCCCTTTTGCTGTGAATGAACCCCTGCTTTGCATTGCTGACAGGGGCCTAAATCTCTCAAAATCCTCTGTTCTATTGCTGGGTGACATGAACCCCCTTTTGCCGTGAATGAACCCCTGCTCTGCATTGCTGACACGGGCCTAAGTCTCTCAAAATCCTATGTTCTATTGCTGGGTGACATGATCCCTCTTTTGCCGTGAATGAACGCCTGCTGTGCCTGGGTGACAGGGGCCTAAATCTCTCAAAATCCTCTGTTCTATTGCTGGGTGACATGAACCCCCTTTTGCTGTGAATGAACCCCTGCTGTGCCTGGGTGACTGGGGCCTAAATCTCTCAAAATCCTCTGTTCTATTGCTGGGTGACATGAACCCTCTTTTGCCGTGAATGAACCCCTGCTCTGCGTTGGTGACAGGGAACTAAATTTTGTGAAAACATCTGTTACTGATCGGAAGATGCGCGACTACAAGCGCACGCTGCTGATGATAGCATTCCCACCTGACAGCGGGATTCACAGTGGAAGCACAAGGCAAAGGCAGAGGAGGAGGAAGAGGTTGCCAACGCAGCTGGGGCACCACCAGCACCTGAGAAGGCAGGGTTAGCATGGCTAAAATGTGGAAAAGCTTTGTCAGCCTTGGAGGTGCTGACCTGCCCTGCAGCCAGTGTATAGTGTGAACGTTTGCTTAGCACGGCAGAGAGCATTATCACAGGCCGCAACCAATGTGGACAAGCTTACGTTTATTAAAATGAACCAGGCATGGATCCCACAGGACTTGTCCGTACCTTGTGCAGAATAGACATTTATACCAGCCTCAACCATCCATTCTTGTACTCAAGTGCACTTATTCTTAGTTTTATTTTGTTATATGTCCCAATATTTTGGGGGATACCCCAATTAAAAAATAAATAAATAACACAAATCAGTGTTGGCTACCTATTCCTCCTTCACCGCCGCTTCCACCTACACCGCCACATCCACCCATCCACTGCCTCCTCAACCTCCTACTCCTAGATCCAGACTGTTATTTTTAATTTTCTGTATTTTATGTTATTTTAAGTCATTTCCCTATCCACATTTGTTTGCAGAACAGTTGTCATGCTCTTAAGCACATTTTGATGCCTTTTGCAGCCCTCTAGCCCTTTCCAGGACTATTTTAGAGCCATTTTAGTGCCCAAAAGTTCGGGCCCTTATTGACTTCAATGGGGTTCGGGTTCGGCCGAACCTGCCAATCCCGAACATCCAGGTGTCCGCTCAACTCTACTGGAGACATATTACAACAAGACTCACAGATCAATATTATCAGACTCACTGGTCAATAATAAAGGCAAATCGGCCAAGCACAAACTTTCAGCTTAATATGAGGCACAGCCAGGTACTTCAGCAACATCATAGATATTGTTTTTTTTTTATTATTGGAATACAAGCATTGCTATACAGAAGCAGCCATTCAGAGTCTGCAGCTGATATCTTTGATGATGACCATCTAGAAAATCGAGGACATTTCTTGGAAGCTGTGAAACTCCTTGCGGAATATAGCCCAGTCCTTAAAGACCATTTGGTAAAAGTTACAGAAGCGGCCAAAAAACATATACAGGATAGCAAGCGTTGATGAAAGAAGTGCGTCCTAGTCACATTCCTACATGGTGCTATGCTCATTTCCTAAATCTTGTTATATGTGATGCAAGCAGTGTATGTGTTCCTGCAGTGAGTCTGTTTGGACTTCTTGGCAACTTGTCCACCTTTTTCTTTGAGTCCTAGAAAAGGATTTAAATTTGGGAAGACCAGCTGAAAGCCAAGACTGCAGGTGTTAAACTGAAAAGACTTGATAAAATAGGCACTACAAGGTGGTCAAGCAAAGTCAGAGCCCTTCGGAAACTTTGCGGGACATATGAAAACCACTCTGAGGAATTATATTCTGACCTCATTCTTGTTCTTAACCACCTGCCATCTGGGCCATTTGCCCCCTTCCTGACCAGGCCAAATTTTGCAAAACTGACATATCTCACTTTATGTGGTAATAACTTTAGAACGCCTTTATTTATCCAAGTCATTCAGAGATTGTTTTCTCGTGACACATTGTACTTCATGATAGTCATAAATTTTAGTCAAAATATTTCACCTTTATTTATGAAAAAATCCCAAATTTACCCAAAAATTAGAAAAATTTGCAATTTTCTAAATTTCAATTTCTCTGCTTTTAAAACAGAAAGTGATACCTCATAAAATATTTATTACTTAACATTCCCCATATGTCTACTTTATGTTGGCATCATTTTGGAAATGTCATTTTATTTTTTTAGGACGTTAGAAGGCTTAGAAGTTTAGAAGCAATTCTTCAAATTTTTAAGAAAATTGCCAAAACCCACTTTTTAAGGACCAGTTCAGGTCTGAAGTCACTTTGTGGGGCCTACATAGTGGATACCCCCATAAATGACCCCATTGTAGAAACTACACCCCTCAGGGTATTCAAAACCGATTTTACAAACTTTGTTAACCCTTTAGGCGTTCCACAAGAATTAAAGGAAAATGGAGATCAAATTTTCAAATTTCACTTTTTTGGCAGATTTTCCATTTTAATAAATTTTTTTCTTTAACACATCGATGGTTAACAGCCAAACAAAACTCAATATTT
Source organism: Bufo bufo (assembly GCF_905171765.1). Classification (NCBI taxonomy): domain Eukaryota; kingdom Metazoa; phylum Chordata; class Amphibia; order Anura; family Bufonidae; genus Bufo; species Bufo bufo. The sequence continues at coordinate 644,632,900 of NC_053389.1, forward strand.
ATTACCCAGATTCTGCGGTTTACAGAAACACCCCACATGTGGTCATAAACTGCTGTATGGGGACACGGCAGGGCGCAGAAGAAAAGGAACTCCACATGGTTTTTAGATGCCATGTTCCATTTGAAGCCCCCTGATGCACCCTTACAGTAGAAACTCCCAAGAGGTGACCCCATTTTGGAAACTAGGGGATAAGGTGCCAGTTTTATTAGTACTATTTTTGGGTACATATGATTTTTTGATCATTTATTATAACACTTTATGGGGCAAGGTGACCAAAAAATTGGTTGTTTTAGCACAGTTTCTATTTATTTATTTTTACAGCGTTCACCTGAGGGGTTAGGTCATGTGACAGTTTTATAGAGCAGATTGTTACGGACGTGGCGATACCTAATATGTATACTTTTTCTCATTTATTAAAGTTTTACACAATAATAGCATTTTTGAAACAAAAAAATTGTTTTAATGTGTCCATGTTCTGAGAGCTATAGTTTTTTTTTTTTTTTTTGAGATTTTCTTATGTAGGGGCTCATTCTTTGCGGGATGAGGTGACGGTTTTATTGGTACTATTTTGTGGGACATACGCTTTTTGATCACTTGGTGTTGCACCTTTTGTGATGCAAGGTGACAAAAATTGCTTGTTTTGACACCGTTTTTTTTTACGGTGTTCACCCGAGGGGTTAGGTCATGTGATATTTTATAGAGCTGGTTTTTATGGACGCGGCAATACCAAATATGTCTATTTTATTTTATTTTTTCTATTTTTAAATTTTTTTTTTTTCATTCCTTTTTTTTTTACATGTGAAACTTTTTTTTATTTTTAACCTTTTATTTTTATTTTTTTTATTTTACACTTTTCGTCCCCCATAAGGTCATACAAGACCTCTGGGGGACATTTACTTCACTTTTTTTTTTTTTTCATTGTTAATTTCTCCTGTAACTGGGGCTGACATAGTAGCCCCAGTTACAGAAGAAATGCACCCCTAGAGAGGCTGTACAGCAGCAATCCAGCGCTGTACAGCCTCAGAGCAGGGCTGATCGAGGTCTCTGAGAGACCTCACACAGCCCCTGCACTCTCCGGTCACGGCGGTCATAGCGCTCTGCGGTGAGCGCTGTGTACGCAGCGATCCAGAAGGCAGGGACACCTGGGCACTGTCCCTGCCTTGTCTTAGGGTTGCCCTGCTGTCACTGACAGCGGGCAACCCGATCAGCAGCTGCACGATTAGCGTGCAGCTGCTATTTCTGAAAGGATGTTTTGAAACGTGCTTTCAGAAATAGAGGTCCACCCATAGGACGTTTATATCCTATGGGCGGACGGAAAGTGGTTAAAGGGAGTCTGTCACCACAATTTGCCCTTGTAGACCACTTACATAGCACTATAGCATAACTATAGATCAGTCAAATGATACCTTTGTCTTTTTGTCTGGATGTTCACCAGGGGCAAAAACAGAGTTTTATTCATATGTAAATGAGGGCTCGCAAGTGCCCAGGGGCGGCGTTCGGGCTGTAAGTGCCCAGGCCGCTCTGCCTTCTTCTCACATAACCCCTCCCCAGCCTGTTGCTTGGCCCGCCCTGTAAGCCTCTTACGTCATCCAGTGTACTGGCCGATATCCCGCCGGCGCATGCGCACTGTGATGACTATTGTGGGCAGCAACATCTTTCCATGCAGTGCGCATGCGCGGGCGGGATATCGGCCAGTACACTGGATGACGTAAGAGGCTTACAGGGCGGGCCAAGCAACAGGCTGGGGAGGGGTTATGTGAGAAGAAGGCAGAGCGGCCTGGGCACTTACAGCCCGAACGCCGCCCCTGGGCACTTGCAAGCCCTAATTTACATATAAATAAAGCTCAGTTTTTGCCCCTGGTGAACATCCAGGCAAAAAGACAAAGGTACCATTTGACTGATCTACTGTATAGTTATGCTATAGTGCTATGTAAGTGGTCTATAAGAGCAAATTGTGGTGACAGACTCCCTTTAAGCATGTAAGTAGTTCATCTGATTTTAGAAATTCGGTTCGCCATGAGGCACTAAAGCTAAATGAAAACCTATGTAAATTTGAAACCATTTTATATTTATAAGAATTTTCGACATTACTACTCCTGTGTCAAATTACTAGCAGTCACCAGCCCTCGACATTATGCAGGCATGGCGAATGGTTGAGGATGCTAAAAACCGTTTAGAAAAAATTTCTAGAGACTTTTCAGGAGTCTATGGGTCTGCAACGATTTTTATTGATCACCTGAATGAAAAACTAGCTGCACAGGACATTGCCATCAGTAAATCTTTCACAGAACTTAGATCAGCAAGATGTGTAGTTCCTGCAAATCAACAACACAGCTTTGAAGTTTCATGCTACAATGTCATCTGTGATACAGTTTTGGAAAGTATGAGAACCAGGTTTGCTCATGGCAAACTTTAGATGCAGTTTTCATGTTTTGACCCAAACCGGTTTGAAGAGATACTGGCTTCTCCGGAAAAAATACAACTTGATGTCATTTCTACAGCTGTTCCTGAAATTGATGGCCTTGTTCTTTGTGAGGAATTGATTTCATTTGCATCAAGTTACAAAAATCTCTCCAGAGGACTGTTTGACAGTGATGATGAAACCTTGAGCTCTGCTGGAGAAGAAGAGCCTAACCTCTCTGACTTTGAGCCATCCGCTTGTAAGCTTTCTATGAAAAAACTCTGCTGTAAAAAGTGCGCATCCTGTGCATTTAAGCTGCTATTTCAGTATAGATTATGCTCTTTGCCTATGAAAACCTTTATATGGCATAGAAGTACCTGATCACTCTAAGCACCACACAATGCTCCTGTGAACTGTGTTTTTCAAAGTTGAAAATTCTGAAATCAAGACTTAGATCAACGCTTACTCAGCAAAATCTGGAGACATTGATGCTAATTGCAATAAAGAAATATGTTTCTTTAAGCATAAAGATAGACAAAGAGAAAATCATATACTCCGTTTTGGCAAGACATCTTCTGAACTCCGCTCTCTGCTTCTCTTTTAACCCCTTAAGGACCGGGCTCATTTTGACCTTCAGGACCAGGACATTTTTTGCAAATCTGACCAGTGTCACTTTATGTGCTGATAACTTTAAAACGCTTTGACTTATCCAGGCCATTCTGAGATTGTTTTTTCATCACATATTGTACTTCATGACACTGGTAAAATGGAGTAAAAAAAATTCATTTTTATTTATAAAAAATACCAAATTTGCCCAAAATTTGGAAAAATTTGCAAATTTCCAAGTTTCAATTTCTCTACTTCTATAATACATATTAATACCTACAAAAATAGTTATTACTTGTCTACTTCATGTTAGGATCATTTTGGGAATGACATTTTATTTTTGGGGGACATTACAAGGCTTAGAAGTTTAGAAGTAAATCTTGAAATTTCTCTGAAATTTTCAAAAACCAACTTTTTAAGGACCAGTTCAGGTCTGAAGTCACTTTGTGAAGCTTACATAATAGAAACCACCCAAAAATGACCTCATTCTAGAAACTACACCCCTCAAGGTATTCAAAACTGATTTTACAAACGTTGGTAACCCTTTAGGTGTTCCACAAGAATTAATGGAAAATAGAGATACAATTTAAAAATTTCACTTTTTTGGCAGATTTCCCATTTATTTATTTTTTTCCAGTTACAAAGCAAGGTTTAACAGCCAGCAGGTTTGCACAGGGCAAAGTTTTGGGAGATTCTGACCCTGACTTTACGGAAAAAGAAAGGGCCGGCACCAAATTGGTGATAACCAGTTGCATGCCAGACATTAGCTGGGACCTTACAGCAACCTCAGCCTTCAATTTGGCTACTGTCACGTCAGTAGAGCCAATCCGCTCCTTGAAGGCCTTGACCTCAGTTTTAAGACTGAGTCAACTTAGACTCAATTTCCTCCTTCTGCCTCTGCAGCTCTACTAACTGTGACTCTATCCTAACCACCTGCGCATCTCGGTCAACAGTAGACTGCACATTCTCTGCCAGCTGTCCCCGCAATGCCGAAACCTGGTCCGAATTACTGGCACAGCATTGGCAGTGAATATTCGGAGGAATCGTCTCCGTTGACCGAGACACCAGCGCAACTTCCTTTGGCTTGCAGATGCTAACCTCAAATGTTTGCACAAGTTTGGCTAGCATCCGAAGCCGTCTGGTGGCCTTGTTCAATACCGTCCGTTTGTTAACACAAAGCTTGTCGTAACTACAAGCCTGTGCTAACAAATTGGACCACAGCATTTCTGCTGACTTGTGACTGGTGGGGAGGATGGGGTTAAATGTGCTGTGTTTAGCTAGCTGGTGTAGTGTGGAGAAGTCCATACTCACATTTTGATGAGAGGCCATCTTCCTTGGTGCTGTCCTTTGTTGTCCCTTGTGTGCTGCGTGGAGAAGGTCATGTAGTATCTGGAACACCTTCTCCCGCTCAGCCGGACTTCTCTGTTCAGCTCCAACGGTGATGGTCCTCTCTTCAGTGACGTATGCGACGACTTCTCTCCAGTGTTCAGTGGGCGTGCAAGGCAATCAGAAAATCGTTAATACACAAATCAGAAAGATTTAAATTCTCTGCTGTAGAGATTGCTCTGTGTTTGGTTCTGATTAATGAAAACGATTTACCGTGCGAACTATCAGGCAATGGACGCTCAGAATCCACTGACCACATCCCTCTCACCTGAGTAGTTCACAGTGTAAGCTATCTTTCTCACCAAAACCAAACACAGATACAAATTCCTAGCAGTGGGCCTGGCTCGCCAATGTTAAAGGGGATATTAATTATTGATATTTATGCAAATCTCAATAATTAATATTCATAAATAGGCGTGAGTCGTCTAGTGATGACTCCGCCTATTTATGCCTAAATAAACAACAAATCACTCCTGATTACCTTACGCTACACTGAACTACCTGCGGCTATTGCTGCGGCGCCTTACTACTACAAAAGACTACACACTGTGCTTAAATAAAAGGGTATTTATTAACACTATCTGTCACAGTCCAATATTTGCTTATAATTATATACAGGGAGTGCAGAATTATTAGGCAAGTTGTATTTTTGAGGATTAATTTTATTATTGAACAACAACCATGTTCTCAATGAACCCAAAAAACACATTAATATCAAAGCTGAATATTTTTGGAAGTAGTTTTTAGTTTGTTTTTAGTTTTAGTTATTTTAGGGGGATATCTGTGTGTGCAGGTGACTATTACTGTGCATAATTATTAGGCAACTTAACAAAAAACAAATATATACCCATTTCAATTATTTATTTTTACCAGTGAAACCAATATAACATCTCAACATTCACAAATATACATTTCTGACATTCAAAAACAAAACAAAACAAATCAGTGACCAATATAGACACCTTTCTTTGCAAGGACACTCAAAAGCCTGCCATCCATGGATTCTGTCAGTGTTTTGATCTGTTCACCATCAACATTGCGTGCAGCAGCAACCACAGCCTCCCAGACACTGTTCAGAGAGGTGTACTGTTTTCCCTCCTTGTAAATCTCACATTTGATGATGGACCACAGGTTCTCAATGGGGTTCAGATCAGGTGAACAAGGAGGCCATGTCATTAGATTTTCTTCTTTTATACCCTTTCTTGCCAGCCACGCTGTGGAGTACTTGGACGCGTGTGATGGAGCATTGTCCTGCATGAAAATCATGTTTTTCTTGAAGGATGCAGACTTCTTCCTGTACCACTGCTTGAAGAAGGTGTCTTCCAGAAACTGGCAGTAGGACTGGGAGTTGAGCTTGACTCCATCCTCAACCCGAAAAGGCCCCACAAGCTCATCTTTGATGATACCAGCCCAAACCAGTACTCCACCTCCACCTTGCTGGCGTCTGAGTCGGACTGGAGCTCTCTGCCCTTTACCAATCCAGCCACGGGCCCATCCATCTGGCCCATCAAGACTCACTCTCATTTCATCAGTCCATAAAACCTTAGAAAAATCAGTCTTGAGATATTTCTTGGCCCAGTCTTGACGTTTCAGCTTGTGTGTCTTGTTCAGTGGTGGTCGTCTTTCAGCCTTTCTTACCTTGGCCATGTCTCTGAGTATTGCACACCTTGTGCTTTTGGGCACTCCAGTGATGTTGCAGCTCTGAAATATGGCCAAACTGGTGGCAAGTGGCATCTTGGCAGCTGCACGCTTGACTTTTCTCAGTTCATGGGCAGTTATTTTGCGCCTTGGTTTTTCCACACGCTTCTTGCGACCCTGTTGACTATTTTGAATGAAACGCTTGATTGTTCGATGATCACGCTTCAGAAGCTTTGCAATTTTAAGAGTGCTGCATCCCTCTGCAAGATATCTCACTATTTTGGACTTTTCTGAGCCTGTCAAGTCCTTCTTTTGACCCATTTTGCCAAAGGAAAGGACGTTTCCTAATAATTATGCACACCTAATATAGGGTGTTGATGTCATTAGACCACACCCCTTCTCATTACAGAGATGCACATCACCTAATATGCTTAATTGCTAGTAGGCTTTCGAGCCTATACAGCTTGGAGTAATACAACATGCATAAAGAGGATGATGTGGTCAAAATACTCATTTGCCTAATAATTCTGCATGCAGTGTATATATCTAGATCAATTTAATAGATATATTGCTGTGTGCTGCTATAAATATATATAAGTAAACAAACACACTAATATGGTTCTAACTGCGCTAACACAGTCCCAAGTCCTCCCCAGGATCTAACTACAATTACCATAATACACTTACATACACTTTAACAGCGGCCCACCCAATCCTGTCAATATACTATCCCTACGGGGAACAACAAGGGGTTAATACAGACACGGCTGCTGCTGGGGTATGTAGGGCAGCCGTGAAGGGGTATCAAGGGGTATCAGGGGTAACAGGGGCAATACCAGGGTAGCAGGGGATATAGGGAGATGAGGAATCTAAACACAGGGGAATTAGGGTACGTTGGTGGTATAGGGGGAGTAAGGGTTAAATGCAGGGGAATCAGGGAAATGCAGGGGAAGGTAAGGGTTAATGTATAGGGCATCAATGGATATGCAGGGGTATCAGGGCAGAGCAGGGGAACAGGGCACTGAAGGGGTTAATGCTGGGGACTGCAACAGGGGACAGGCAGTGAAGGGGTTACTGCTGAAGATGTCTGCCAGGGTCTCAGCAGGGGTTAATGCTGAGGCAGGGCAGCATATCAGGGGTTCTGGGCTGTAGGGGTATCAAGGCAGCAGGAACAGGGGTTCAGGGGTTAACAAGCAAGCAATACTTAGCCAGCTGGCATTCCAGAGGGGGGGCTGGTGGCTCCACACAGCCTGTGTGCTCTCTCCTCCTTGGGCTGGCCACTGTTTTCAGAGTGCAGTGCAGCTCATTGCTGCCTGCGCCCTCTTCCTTGCTGGAGGAGACGGGGTTGAGGGGTAGGTGCCGGGGATCAGTGTTCTCCTTTCCTGGGATAGGAGTTCTGCCGCTCCGAGCGCCGGATGCGCTCTCCTTCAGGGGGGGTGCCGGGGGTCCTGTGTCCTAGCGCAGCCCGGATGGCTGCCTGCGCTTTCTTCTATGTAGGGGGAGGAAGGGATCCCGTACTTTAGCGCCGGATGCGCTCACCGCACCAGCCCGCGCTCCCAGGCAGGGGGATTCTTTGATCCTCCCGCCTGTGGAGATATCGCACATCTCTGGCGCTGTAATTACAGCGCCGGAGGTGAGCGGCACACAGGGGCATGGGAACTCTTTGTTCTCATGTCCCTGTTAGGCATACCATCTCCGGCGCTGCCGGAGGTGGTGACAAAGGGCAGAGGATCTTTATTGATCATCTGTTCTTTGAAGAAGCCGAAACTGGACATAATTGTCCAGTTGTCGGTCTCTCTCCACCCAGCAGGCACATTCCAGAGGTGGGGGGCATCCATTGGAGCTTCTGGGCACAGTTTAACTGTATATATATATACTTATAGATGCTTGGGGCACATCCATAAATATACACACACACACACACACACACACATATATATATATATATATATATATATATATATATATATATATATAACAGGGGGTCTGAATGGGCAGCAATAAGCCAACCTACAATATATTATATACATAGAGATGTATGCTGACAAGGGGGCATACATACATCTCTATGTATACACCTACCACCTGGACTGGCCCATGCAAAAAGGGCCAATATATATGCATATATGTGAGGACATATATACATATATATTTAAATCCAACACTTCCCTCAACACTAAGACACAGGTTCTGGCATTTCTGGGCACTGCAGGGTATTACAGACTGTTTGTACCCGATTATAGCACCATTGCAAAACCCCTGACCGATTTGACGAAAAATAACCTCCCCAGACAAGTCCTGTGGTCTCCCCACTATGAAGAAGCCTTTCAAGCTCTGAAAAAGGCTCTTGTGAATGCTCCTATTTTGGCTGCGCCTGTCCCTAACAAACTCTTTCTGGTCCACACAGACGCTTCCAAGTTCGGGCTGGGGGCAGTTCTAAGCCAAGTCGGAGAGGACGGTGGAGTGCATCCTGTTGCCTAAATCAGTAGAAAGCTCCTACCACGAGAGGTCAGTTATGCCGCGGTGGAAAAGGAGTGTTTGGCCCTGGTGTGGGCCCTAAAGAGACTAACCCCCTACTTATATGGTCAAGAATCACTCATCACAGACCATAATCCTCTTGTCTGGCTAAACCGTGTCTCCGGGAACAATGGTCGGTTATTGTGCTGGAGCCTGTCATTACAACCTTTCAATTTTACCATTCAATACCAACCAGGAAAACAAAACGGTAATGCCGATGGTTTGTCCCGGCAGACTAATAGCCCAGAGTAAAGTTGTTCTGGAAAGCCTCAAGTTGCCCCGAAAAGGGGTCAAACCGTGTCTGCCAGAGTGTTCCACAAGGAGGGAGCTATGCGACAGTTACACTCTGGCTGATACTTTGTTGCAACAATGTATTTAAGGTTATTTAAGACATGAAAGCCTTGGTACTGTCATTTGGTACTTGCCCGATTTGAACACTGATACCCCAGATTGCTATGCCATGGAGCCCATTCGAATAAGGAAAGACTATGTGAAAGTAAAGACTTTGGCTCCATGGCGATTCTACTGTATTCATGTAGTCTGAGTGCCATTTACCTAATAATATGCACTCAGACCGGAGCTATCTGGGGATGTGTTACATGTCTATGTTTACTGTAATGGTTGTGACATTGTATGTTTGAGTAGTGATTTCTGTCCTGTTGCCCTCACATGTATAGTGGCGATTTCCCTTTGTCCTGAGAGATAATGGAATTACTCCTCGGTTGTCTCCAGGGTACGTGTCTATGTTTACTGCAAGGGTTGTGACATTATATGTTTGAATGGTGATTTCTGTGCTGTTGTCCCCACCTGTCTACACTTACAGGAACATGGATGACTGCTAAAAGGAACCTAACAGTGCTCTCTAGAATTCGGGGACAAGGACATCTAAGCAGTCCAACCCTCAGCCAGCCTGAGGCAACCGTAACAATCTATATGGAATCAGCTGACAACGATGTAAAAGAAGTGCGCTCTTTCACGCTATAGTAGGATCTTGGGCCTCTGCACGGTCCTTTTATACCTGACGCGAACATCGACCTATAAGGTTGAGTTCACACTTGAGTTATTTGGTCAGTTTTGGCCCTGTAACTGCCCAAAGAAGTGAAGTGTGCAGTGATTCTAAGAGCGACGCCTGTCATCTGCTTGTCATATTGACTCACAGTATTGTTTCACTACCACAGCAGACTCACTATGCGTGTTGCTGCAAGGTGTTCTACACCACTATACAGGCTCTCTGCAGCCAGGAAATAGCTGTTTTTAAACAAGATTCGCCACTAATTAACTTGTATCGAATCGAATCTTTTCGGAAAATTCGGCAAACCGACCAAATCAAATTTTTTAGAAATTTGCTCATTTCTAGTACTAATATAAATGAATAATGAAGATTAAAAGCATTTTCAGAGATTCTGATACTGATTGGTGGGCGTCTGACACACGGGACCCACGCCGATCAGCTGTTTGAGAAGGCACCGGTGCTCCTGTGATCGCTCTGCCTTCTCTGTGCTTACCAAGCACAGTGTCATACATTGTATAGTGGCTGTGCTTGGTATCACGCTCAGCCCCATTGAAGGGCTTTTGTCACCCCACAAAAATCATATTTTTTTTTTTGGATAGTTATATTCCTTATAGCGCGATATAGGAGAATATAATGGTCTTACTTACTTTCATGCGGCCGTTTCTTTAGAAAACGAAGTTTTATAATATGTAAATCAGGGCTCTACCAGCAAGTAGGGTGTCTACTTGCTGGTAGCCGCAGCAGAAAACCGCCCCTCGCCGTGTTGATTGACAGGGCCAGCCGGGATCTCCTCCTCCGGCCGGCCCTGTCAGTATTTCAAAAATCGCGCGCCTCTGTTCATTCGGCGCAGGCGCTCTGAGATGAGGAGGCTCGTCTCCTCAGAACTCCCTCAGTGCGCCTGCGCCAATGACATCACCGAAAGAGAAGACGTCATCGGCGCAGGCGCACTGAGGGAGTGCTGAGGAGACGAGCCTCCTCATCTCAGAGCGCCTGCGCCGAATGAACAGAGGCTACTTGCTGGTAGAGCCCTGATTTACATATTATAAAACTTTGTTTTCTAAAGAAACGGCCGCATGAAAGTAAGTAAGACCATTATATTCTCCTATATCGCACTATAAGGAATGTAAATATCCAAAAAAAAAAAAATGATTTTTGTGGGGTGACAGAAGCCCTTTGAAGTGAATGGGGCTGAACACGATACCAAGCACAGTCGCTATACAGTGATCCCTCAAGATACAATGGCCTCAGGATACAATATTTTCAACATACAATGGTCTTTTCTGACCCATCGTAAGTTGAAACCAGACTCAACATACCATGCCCCAGACTCAGATCCGACCAATCAAGACCACTTCTCTGGTAAAATAGCTGTATTTGTTGCAAGTTATCAGCTATTCCTGTTTTTTATATGTAAGGAGTTGTTTTATTTGTCTTGGTTATCTGCTAATTTTTCTTAAATCTTCATTTTCTCTTATCTTGGATGACATTTTGGGGCTTTGGAACCAATTACTCAATTTACAATGGTTTCAACATACAGTCGTGGCCAAAAGTTTTGAGAATGACACAAATATTAGTTTTCACAAAGTTTGCTGCTAAACTGCTTTTAGATCTTTGTTTCAGTTGTTTCTGTGATGTAGTGAAATATAATTACACGCACTTCATACGTTTCAAAGGCTTTTATCGACAATTACATGACATTTATGCAGAGAGTCAGTATTTGCAGTGTTGGCCCTTCTTTTTCAGGACCTCTGCAATTCGACTGGGCATGCTCTCAATCAACTTCTGGGCCAATTCCTGACTGATAGCAACCCATTCTTTCATAATCCCTTCTTGGAGTTTGTCAGAATTAGTGGGTTTTTGTTTGTCCACCCGCCTCTTGAGGATTGACCACAAGTTCTCAATGGGATTAAGATCTGGGGAATTTCCAGGCCATGGACTCAAAATGTCAATGTTTTGGTCCCCGAGCCACTTAGTTATCACTTTTACCTTATGGCACGGTGCTCCATCGTGCTGGAAAATGCATTGTTCTTCACCAAACTGTTGTTGGATTGTTGGAAGAAGTTGCTGTTGGAGGGTGTTTTGGTACCATTCTTTATTCATGGCTGTGTTTTTGGGTAGAATTGTGAGTGAGCCCACTCCCTTGGATGAGAAGCAACCCCACACATGAATGGTCTCAGGATGCTTTACTGTTGGCATGACACAGGACTGATGGTAGCGCTCACCTTTTCTTCTCCGGACAAACCTTTTTCCAGATGCCCCAAACAATCGGAAAGAGGCTTCATCGGAGAATATGACTTTGCCCCAGTCCTCAGCAGTCCATTCACCATAATTTCTGCAGAAGATCAATCTGTCCCTGATGTTTTTTTTTAAGAGAAGTGGCTTCTTTGCTGCCCTTCTTGACACCAGGCCATCTTCCAAAAGTCTTCGCCTCACTGTGCGTGCAGATGCGCTCACACCTGCCTGCTGCCATTCCTGAGCAAGCTCTGCACTGGTGGCACTCCAATCCCGCAGCTGAATCCTCTTTAGGAGACGATCCTGGCGCTTGCTTTCTTGGACGCCCTCAAGCCTTCTTAACAAGAATTGAACCTCTTTGCTTGAAGTTCTTGATGATCCTATGAATTGTTGATTGAGGTGCAATCTTAGTAGCCACAGTATCCTTGCCTGTGAAGCCATTTTTATGCAACGCAATGATGGCTGCACGCGTTTCTTTGCAGGTCACCATGGTTAACAATGGAAGAACAATGATTTCAAGCATCACCCTCCTTTTAACATGTCAAGTCTGCCATTTTAACCCAATCAGCCTGACATAATAATCTCCAGCCTTGTGCTCGTCAACATTCTCACCTGAGTTAACAAGACGATTACTGAAATTATCTCAGCAGGTCCTTTAATGACAGCAATGAAATGCAGTGGAAAGTTTTTTTTGGGATTAAGTTAATTTTCATGTCAAAGAAGGACTATGCAATTCATCTGATCACTCTTCATAACATTCTGGAGTATATGCAAATTTCTATTATAAAAACTTAAGCAGCAACTTTTCCAATTTCCAATATTTATTTAATTCTCAAAACTTTTGGCCACGACTGTACAATGGTCCTCCTGGAATTAATATTGTATCTTGAGGGACCACTGTACAATATTCGCTGCTATGCTTGGTAAGCACAGAGAAGGCACAGTGATCACAGTACAACAGTGCCTTCTCAAACAGCTGATCGGCGGGGGTCATCAGTCTTAAAATACCGGAAAACCCCTTTTACTTGCAGATTACATATTTCCCTCACAGCAGAAGACAGTTCCCTAGATATATAGGAGGTCTTGTCATTTGTCCTAACTGCTACAGAAGGGCAATATTTTGTATTTAACTTTTAATGGTATTGTAATACTGAAATGAAAAATAAATACAACGAAAAAATATAAAAGAAAATTGTTTACAATTATTATAAAGTTTAAAAAATACCACCAGTTTCCCTTTAATCCATTATGTTGTTTTATAACTACAAGCCACTTAGAGGGGTGCCTTCTTTTCCAGTTTTTATTTTGGGATTTTCCTTCTGTTTTTCATGAAAGACAGCTGAAGTGCCGGAGGACTGTGGGTCCTGTGGGAAACTCTTGGTGGAGTCCAGTTTTAATTTTTTCCTTCACAGATTATAGTGAGAATCGAGATGAGAGCAAAATAAGACCCGAACATATGTGTTGTTCTAGCGTGCAGTGCAATATGTACTGTTTCATGTTTCCTTGTTTTCCAGAAGACATCTGTTTACTTACAAAACTATTTTACAGAGAAGCAACCCAAAAAATGTTTAAAAAAATACATAATTAGTGAAAAATATTTAGTTTTTATAATGACAATTGGTGCTCTTTCAGACATCCGTAACAAGATTGTCAGATGTTCATCCATGAAGATTTCCATGAAGAATCCGTGTTTGGTCTATGTGGCAGTTTTTTGCCCTCCGTATGTCACCTTTATTGCACAGACACTGGTAGGCTGAAAAATCACACAAATAAAACTACCAAAGTTCTAGCGTGAAAAAGAAACCCATAAAACTAAAGCGGAATAGCTTATTTTTTTATTCCACCCTATTTGGATTTTTTTTCCAGCTTCCCACTACATCATATGCAATATAAAATGGTGCTATTAGAAATAACAACTTGTTCTGAAAAGACAAGCCCTCATATGGCTATGTGAATGGAAAAATAAAAAGTTATGGCCCCGGAAAGGCAGGGAGTAAAAAATGGAAAATCGCTACCTAAAAGCCCAGCCCTTTTGCTACTCTGGTTGCTGAGGAGAGTATATTCTCAGTCCAATTCTTTCCAGATTCTTAGTATCTTATTCTGTTGTGTCACTGTATCTAGGGGCTTGGTTCTCTGGCTTTTCGCTGCGGTCACCAAGTTTGTTGCTTATTATTTCCCTGTGATTTGGGTGCTGTCTGTTCACTGAGTTGGTTTTTTGTTTGTCTTGCTTCTTTGCTGGTTTGTATTTCAGAGCAGGGTAAGTTCAATGTATCTCTCAACCTGTATGCCATTACCATCTCCCATCTACTTCATTGCCAGACTCCCATCTCCTTCTACCATGACCATCAGTTTTCGGTTGCTTTCATCTATAAAAGAGTTTATTTCAGTACATTATTTTCTAACGGTGTTGATACATGCTTCATATATGTTTCTTGCAACTGACTGTTGTTGTGCAATTCAGCCCTATTGTAAGTCCTGCGGGTATTGGAGTACAAAGAAACACTGTCAGTACATGGAAAAGTTACATAGAAGATTGACATCACAAAAAGACGACCTGGTCCATCTAGTCTGCCCTTATATTTTTTCTTTTTTTATCTTAGGATAGACGTGATTATCCTAGGCATGTTTAAATTTACTTACTGTACATTTCCCAACCGCATTTGCTGGAAGGCTGTTCTAAGCTTCAACCACGCTTTCAGTAAAATAATATTTCCTGACATTGCTCCTGTCTTACTCCCAGCTAATTTCGGAATGTGTCCCTTGTTCTTGTGTTTAGCTTCTTATTGAGAATACTTTCCTCCTGAACCTTTAACATATTTAAAGGTTTTGATCATCTTGTACCTTTATTTACTTATTTATTTCACGCACTTATATAGCGCTGACCAGGGGCGTAGCTATAGGGGGTGCAGAAGTAGCAGTCTCTACTGGCACAGGAGCCTAAGGGGGCCCAAAGACCCTTGTGGCACATAAGAAGACACCGATATTATAGAAAGTGCATGCAGGTCAAGTTACACCTCTGGCTGGAGGGAAGAGGTTAGGTCAAGAATTTGGCATGGGGGATTGCCATTTCAGTTTTTGCCTTGGGCAGCATTAACGCTATGTGCTTCCCTGCCCCTGGCCACAAAGCACTGAGGGAAGGGGGGCCCAAGCTGAACTCTTGCACCAGGGCCCATAAGCCTTTAGCTACACTGCTGGCGACTGACATATTCCGCAGCAGTTTACAGACATTATCATCAAGCTGTCCCCCAAGGTGCTCACCATCTAAGTTCCTTATCAGTATGTCTTTAGAGTGGGAGGAAACCAGAGTACCCAAAGGAAACCCACACAAACACGGGGAGAGCATACAAACTCCTTACAGATGTTGAACCCAGGACCCCAGCACTGCAAGGCTGCTACTGTACCTTTCCCTTCTTTCATACTATAGGAAAAAAGCACCAGCCTATGTTTACTCCCACAGTCTAAGCCACCATAGAGGCCGGCATTTTTTCCTAAAGTGTGCAAGGACTGCCACCGCTAATGGATTGCAGGATGGTTGTAACCATGGAAAAGAGCAAGGTATAATGTGATAGAAAAATGAATCCAGCCAGCAAAGGCAGTAGCGCCGCGGCCTTCTCACTGTTTACCGCAGGCCCAGTGACGTCATAACTAGTATCAATGGCCTGGGCAGGGCGAAGCTCTGTTCACTTGAATGGAGCTTAGCCCGCCTAGGCCATTGATACTAGTCGTGACATCACTGGGCCTGTGGTAAACAACAAGAAGGCTGCGGCGCTACTGCCAGCACCGCTGCCTTCTTAAACAGCTGATAGGCAGGGGTCCCAGGTGTCGGACCCCCGCCAATCAGATGCTGATGATCTATCCAGAACCCCTTTAAGTCTATCCTGGAATTTGTTATGCAACCATTCTTTTTTATCTATGTCTTTTTGTAGGTGGGGGTCACCTATACTGGACACATATACCTCTACTAGCTATACAGCCAAGCATCCTACTTGCTTTCCCTGCTGCCTATCCACACTGTGCACTCATTTTGAAGCGGTCTGACATCAGGACACCTACATCCTTCTCTTCTGAAGTCCTCTCTAACACAAAGCTACCAATTCGATATTCAGATAGAGGGTTCCTTCCAGAACATTGAACTGCAGTTTCTATTGTTTGGAGCATTTATATAGTGAAGCTAAATATTTTTGTATGTTAAAAACCCCTCCAGAAATATCAACTCTATTACACACTTTTGTGTCATCGGCAAACAGACAAACCTTACCTACCAAACCTTCTCCTATGCTGCCTACAAAAATATTAAAAAGAATAAAACCCAGGCCGGATCCTTGAGTTACACCACTTGTGACTCTCTTTAGAATTTATCCCATTAACAAGAACATTTTGATATTGTAATGGATCTCCTGGCACCCCGACTGGGTACCTCTGTTGATGGATGCTCCTAGTGCTTCCCGAGGGCTCCAAGCACTCCACTTGACACCGTAAGCACTGCCGACCCCACGAACCACCGCAGCTTGGTTGGGATCTCGCCTTCCTCTACCCACCCTGGACCTACGACAAAACTTCCAGGTTCCAGTGGGTGAACCTCTTATCCTTCAGAGAGCGATGCAGAAACTCATCTCAGGTTAATTTGCATATGTATCAAATCGTTTTTTTTACACAATAAAAGCACACAGAGCTATGGGGACTGGATATTGCGGATGTTCTAGCAGCCATCTAGCAACCCATGTCCTCTGCTCTATACCCAAAATCCAGGTGACAGGTTCCCTTTAAAAGAGCTCAGGGATTATAGCCAGGGGAGTATACAGCGTATAGCATTCCCCAGTGTAGATGCAGCCTTTTCCCCACACACATGAGACGAGACTCTATGTTGAGGGTAAAACAGGAACTCTTTGATGGGGCTTTTATGCAGGTCTTCCAGCAAGGGACACTCCCTTGGGGGACCTTGTGGAAGACTGAGACAGTTTTTACATTAGCCAATCACATGAATTTACAGTATGGAAACACTCCCAGCAATTGTACACAACCCCTTCTCTGCCTGTGATACAATTAACAAACACAATGGGCTCTGCCTGTTATACAATTAACAAACACAATGGGCTAACTTAATCACTCACAGGCAGAAAACACAGAAAATACCCCAAAGACCAACATATCCCCATAAATTATACATCCCTGGATAGCTCTGAACTGGGCAAACAACATATCTAGAAATCACCCAGATCCGAGCAGGGGTTCCCAAATTCCATGGAAGTCACATTTGACCGACCACAAGCATTGCTTTCCTGCCCAAAACAGTTCCACAGGTTTAGACTGTGCAGCCGGTCTACCTTCTCCTTCAAAGTTTTAGTATATGGGCCATAATCCTGAGGCAAAAGGCTGGCAAACAGGCCCCTTCAAAACCCAGTGGCGAGGTTATTTACACCACAGATATCTACCCAAAAGCCAACTACAGATCCACTGAACAATCCAGGGATTAAGTCCAATATTCAGTAATATATGGTGGATTGGGCATAGACATTGCCTGAGCCCTCCCCATGGCCAGCCAGTGAACGTTTTTGGGGATGTATTTTGTGCTGCTGACAGTATTTTGCGATGGACTGTGGTATTTGGCTCTGTTGGGGTGGTATAATGTGCCACAATATGGTATTGCTGGCCTTCCTTCCAGAAATTTGGACCCAACTACAAAACAGGGCCACTTTTAGTATTTTTTTCAGGGCCACTATAAATTCCCAGTCAGCCCCTGTATCTATCAGCTCTTTATGTGGCACTGTATCAAAGGCAGCAGTCACAGACTGGATTTCTTTAAAGAGGACCTTTCACCTGGAAAAACATTGTGAACGAAGTATGCTGATATGGAGAGCGGCGCCCGGCGCACTGCACTTACTATTATCCCTGGGCACCGCTCCGTTCTCCCGTTATGCCCTCCGGTATCTTCTCTCAGTAAGTTATAGTAGGCGGTGTCTGCCCTTGTCCTGTGGGCGTCTCCTTCTCCGAGGCTGCAGCACTGGCCAATCGCAGCGCACAGCTCACAGCCTGGGAGTTTTTTTTCTCCTAGGCTGTGAGCTGTGCGCTGCAATTGGCCAGCGCTACAGCCTAGGAGAAGGAGACGCCCACAGGACAAGGGCAGACACTGCCTACTATAACTTACTGAGAGAAGATACCGGAGGACATAACAGGTGAACGGAGCGGCGCCCAGGGATAATAGTAAGTGCAGTGAGATCCCCGGGCGCCGCTCTCCATGTCAGCATATTTCGTTCACAATGTTTTTCCAGGTGAAAGGTCCTCTTTAAGGACTCTGTGGTGGATGCCATCTCAACCTATGGCCTTGTTTGACTTTAAAGGGACACTGACAGGCCCAATTAGCATATTTAGGCATATATATGTCAGTACAGGTCTTATAAAGTCTATTAAAATCATCTAAGTATCCCCCCTGTCCACCTTATAAATACCGAAATATTAAGTTTTATAACCTGCTTGTCCGGTCACCAATCTGCCCAAGGGGCGGCGTTTCATCTGAAAAGGCGCCCAGCCAGCCGCTCCCAACTGCCGTCTGCAGCCCCGCCCAGCTCATCAATATTCACTTCGCTGGGCGGCGGCTACAACTCTCCCGACTCAA
This sequence comes from Bufo bufo, assembly GCF_905171765.1. Classification (NCBI taxonomy): domain Eukaryota; kingdom Metazoa; phylum Chordata; class Amphibia; order Anura; family Bufonidae; genus Bufo; species Bufo bufo. The sequence continues at coordinate 644,651,305 of NC_053389.1, forward strand.
GTGCCCGGCGCATGCGCATAAAGCAGGGGCTGCAGCGCTCTGTACGCAGGCGCGATGTGACCCCGGCCGGGCGCATGCGCTGAAGATTGGACGGAGGACGTGCCCAGAGGATCGAATGGGCTGTGCGCAGAATCTTGAGTCGGGAGAGTTGTAGCCGCCACCCAGCGAAGTGAATGTTGATGAGCTGGGCGGGGCTTCAGACGGCAGTTGGGAGCGGCTGGCTGGGCGCATTTTCAGATGAAACGCCGCCCCTTGGGCAGATTTGTGACCGGACAAGCAGGTTATAAAACTTAATATTTCGGTGGACAGGGGGGATACTTAGATGATTTTAATAGACTTTATAAGACCTGTACTGACATATATATGCCTAAATATGCTAATTGGGCCTGTCAGTGTCCCTTTAAGTGTGCCAATTTACCTATAATATCAGCCTCCAAAAACACCGGAGCTCCTCTCTTATAACTACTGTGACTGCCATGCTTATACAAGTCATGATTCTGAGAGCTACCAACCAAAAATACTGTAACTATTCAAATGGTCTGCGACAGCCTTATTTTTCCCCTTTTTAATTTTAGTAATCCCACAGTTTTTCTTCTTTCTGTCACTAATATACCTGAAGAAGTTTTTATCTCCTTTCTTAATAGATTTGGCCATTTCTTCTTCCTTTGATGCCTTGGTGGCCTTGATAATATTTTTGGCCTCCTTCTGTATAATCTTATACAGCTCTCTGTCAGCTACACTTCTAGAGTCTTTATAATACTTACTTCTCTAGTAAACCATAGTGGTTTCTTCTTCCTTTTACTTTTGCTAAGCTGTCTGACATATAGTTCAGTTGCCTTTAAGGTGGCCACTTTTAATAGTGTCTACCGAGAACTCGCTTTTGCTGTGCTATTCCAACCTTTTAATTCCTTTTATAAACACTCCCCCATTTCCTTGAAGTTGACTGCTATAGGTGAAATTCAGCTCTTTGGTCTTGAGAACAACTGTGTTGTTACAATTGTGTTATATGAGCACTATATGGTAATTCTATTTGGGTACTGTATGTAGATATTATTTAGGCACTGTTTGGCATCATTACTTGGGCTGAATAGCTCTATTTTGTTGGTATCATATGGCAGTATTATTTGACATTGTACTGTACTTTTCAGGTATTAATATTATATGTGTATTTATCTATATATGCAGCATTTGCAGTTCAGTAACATACTTTCTAAAGAGGGCAAGCAGGGACCTTATTTTCTATCAGAATAGACATAACTAAGTTTTAGCTTTGTGTATCTGTCGTACATCAGAATCGTCTTCATTGTGATTGACACATGGCTGAGACCATGATAGTAATATAGTAACATACAGTAGTTTGGTAAGGATTAAACAAGACATATATCCATCCATTTCAGCCTATTATCCTGCAAAGATGATCCAGTGGTAGGTGAAAAACTCTATGAGGTAGAAGCCAATTTGCCTTATTTTAAAGGAAAAAAAATTGTTTCCGACTATAATCAGGCAGTCAGTACATCTTCCTGGATCAACAACGCTGCTCCAGTAGTAAGGCCTCATTCACACTACCATAATTTTTGGTCCGTGTCCAATCTGCAATTTTTGTGGATCTCACACATACCCATTCATTTCTATGGGTCCGGAATCTGTATGACTGTCCCGCAAATTATATAACATGTGCTATTCTTGTCCATTTTGCAGACAAAACTGAACTGCGGATTTCACACAGAGGGTGTCTGTTTTTGTTTGTGGATCCACAGTTTTTGTACCAAAAAACTGAGTTGTGTGCAGGACACCAAATAGAGATGAAAGTACAAGCAAATGTTACTTTAAGATCACACACATTTGTATTTGTACCTGTATTGAGCATCTTGAGCCCGGCAGTGATGCTCACTTAATACACTGCTGATTGATATCTTTCCTCCTAGTGAAACCAGTGGCTGGGGGAGTGAAGAACCAGGACCTCATGAATATGAGGACTCCCTGGCACTCTCTGTATTAAGCAGACTACAGAGCTCAGCTCGGGATGCTAAATACAGATTTTAGAAAAACAACAGGTTCAGGAGACAGATTACCTTCAATATATTATGTATAAAAGGGTTTTCCGAGATTTTTTTAAAGAAAGGATAGGTCATCAGTATCTGATCGGTGGGTGTCCAACACCCAGGGCCCTCTGCCGATCTGCTGTTTGAGAAGACAGCAGTGCTCTTGAGAGTGCCACGGCCTTCACTCTGTCACCAAGTTTCGTTCATTGTATAGCGGCTGTGCTTGGTATCGCAGCTCAGCACTATTCACTTCTATGGGGCTGAGCTGTGCTTAAGCTATATGACCAATGAACGTGTCATCAGTGGCCTAGGAAAAGTTGAGAAAGGTCTGAAGCCCTAATGCGAGTGCCACTGCCTTCTCAAACATTGAATCAGCAGGGTGCTGGGTGTCGGACCCCCACTGATCAGATACTGATGAGCTATCCTGAGGATAGGTTATCAGTATTTAAAGGGTTTCTACCACCAGAAATACTGTTATGTAGCTGACTGATATAGCGATGCGCTAATGGTAGCACTACATAACAGTATGTTTTTTACCTTTCTCCCTGCAGCCGTTTTGGTAAAAAAAAAAACACTTTTATAATATGCTAATGAGCCTCTAGGTGCTATGTGGGCGTAAAATCAGCACCTAGAGGCTCCATCCACTCACCCTTTATCCCGCCCTGGTCCTCTGTTCTGCCCGCCCCTCTTGATTGATGGCACGGTCCGCCGCATCGCTGGCGAAATCCCGCGCCTGGGCCGTTCACTTCTGTATTCGGCACAGGCGCAGTGAGTGAATGATGCGCTCCTGGTACCGGATTCCTTACTGCGCCTGCGCCGACTACGTCACAGTGAGGAAGCCGGCATCAGGAGAGCGGCCTTCACTCACTGCGCCTGCGCCAAAGACAGAAGTGAACGGCGCAGGCGCAGGATTTCGGCAGCGATGCGGCGGACCGTGCCATCAATCAAGAGGGGCGGGCAGAACAGAGGACCAGGGCGGGATAAAGCGTGAGTGGACGGAGCCTCTAGGTGCTGATTTTATGCCCACATAGCACCTAGAGGCTCATTAGCATATTATAAAAGTGTTTTTTTTTTACCAAAAAGTCTGCAGGGAGAAAGGTAAAAAACATCAATCAAGAGGAGCGGGGTGGGTAGAACAGGGGACCTGGGCGGGATAATGGGTGAGTGGACGGAGCCTCTAGGTGCTTATTCTACGCCCACATAGCATCTAGATGATTATTAGCATATTATAAAAGTGCTTTTTTTTTGCAGAACGGCTGCAGGGACAAATGTTAGAAACATACTGTTATGTAGTGCTGACATTAGCGCATCACTAATGTCAGTCAGCTACATAACAGTATTTCTGGTGGTAGAAACCCTTTAAGTTTCCTTAAACCCCTTTAATCTAATTTGTATTTGCATAGGCTGTCCATCATAAAGCTCATAAATCACTTACTATACCCCATAAACATCAGGTAACATTAGTTCAAATAGGGCTATTCTGTCATTGCTGGAGAAAAGTTCAAATGCTACATTATTCAATAAAAAAGAAAGAAAATTGCTGGCAGAACAAAGTAGAAAAAAGGACAAGGCAACCAGGTTTCTGCTTCCATCAGCACTGAGGACACTTATGTCTCCACGCGGAATGAAAAGATAAATGAAGGGATTACAGGAATGCACTTGAAAGCACTTAAATGGATTCGGTTCTTTAAAAAAAAATATGTGGACAATGTCAAAGGCTTCACTGCATTGTCTATATTGTCATTACTTTGTTCAGCATTCAAGAAGCGTCGTATTATGCCTCTTGTTTTGTGAGTCTTTTCTATTTATTCTGCTTCGTGTTTTGATTTGTTTCTTTATAATTTATCTGTTCAAATGAAATTCAACAGTACTCAACAGATCTCATCATTTGTGAACAAAAGAAAGCCACTTGTGAGTTTATAGTATGTCTCCTGGAAAGACAAAGCTGATCCATAAACATGTGCAATATATCTAAACTATCCAATGTTTTCCCTAAGGGATGAAATCTTCAAAGCTCTTGGCTTTAAAGGAAATATTCACCCACACAAAAAGTCCCATCTTTCCCTGAACAGTTGATTTGTACGATCCCATATCTGGGAGGCTTGTGGTAAAGAAGATACTCACCTATCACTTTTAGATTTACCAGTCCATGATGAATATATGACACAAAATGACTTGTATGCCATAGGAGGAAGCACATGGAGTACAACTGTAGATAAAAAAAGTACTATATAGACTGGACAAGGGAGGTCAACAAATAGTATCAGTACCTTCAAAGTGATAGGCTGTGTATGGGTATCTGTTCTAATTTGTAAATGACACACATTGATAACAAATGCATAAAATCAAGCAGACCGCCATGCAATCTCTTTATTCAAACATTAAAGGAGTTTTCTGGGATTTTGATACTAATACCCTATCCTCAGAATAGGTCACCAGCATCTGATCGGTGGGGGTCCAACACCCAGGACCCCCACTGATCAGCTGCTTGATAAGGCACTGGAGCTCCTGTGAGTGCCGCAGCCTTCTCTGTGCTTACCAAGCACAGCACCATACATTGTATAGCAGTTGTGCTTGGTATCCTGCTCAGCACCATTCACTTCAATGAGGATGATCATGATACCAAGCACAGCCGCTGTAAAATGTACGCCACTTTGCTTGGTAAGCACAGAGTCCGCCGCGACATTCACAGGATCTCCAGTGCCTTCTCAAACAGCTGATTGGAGGGGGTAGCAGGTGTTGGACCCCCAACGATCAGATACTGATTACCTATCCTGAGGATAGGTCATCAGTATCAAAATCCTGGAAAACCCCTTTAAGATCAGCAATGGACATATTGAGAAGCCCAGTGGCTCTCAACAAGACACAGGATGGTTGCCACTCTGTCAAATTCATTAAAGGGGTTGGTCTCACTTCAGCAAATGGCATTTATCTTGTAGACAAAGTTAAAGAGAAGGCACTTACTAATATATTGTGATTATCCATATTGGCTCCTCTGCTGGCTGGATTAATTTTTCAATCGCATTATTCACTCATTTAAGCCATATTTTTATCAGTTTAGTAAGAGCTTAGCTATAATGAGTCATGAACGGTCAGTAGTTCAGAAATAAGGGCTACACATACAGCCATCAGAGAAGCTGCCTGACAGAGTCTCTGCAAAACAGAAAGCAAGACTTTTAAGTGTAACAAGTGATATAACTAGCAAGTTCCGCTCTGTGATGTGTATGTCCACCATTGCTAGCAATACACTAGAAGATAACATAGGGCAACAGCTATCACCAGACACAGCAAATTATATACAAAGAAGACTTAATATACCTACAAACTTGAAGAAGCACTCCCACAAAAATCTTTATTCTCTGGCCCATTAGAAAGGTACATGATGTAAACTATAGTGAAGTTAAAATCAAACCACGGTCACCGGACCAAAAACTCCTTTTAGGGGTCCTATCTATATGTAAAAACTTTAACTTTTATTATTTACTTTTAAAACAAAAATACTCTGAGAAACCAATACTACAAGGTAATTAAAAAATATCAGGTTGCAGTTACGGACTAAGTCAGTTATTTTTTTTTTTTAAAAGACACAAATTAACTGACTTAGCCCGTAACTGCAACCTGATATTTTTTAATTACCTTGTAGTATTGGTTTCTCTGATTATCTTTGTTTTAAAAGTAAATAATAAAAGTTAAAGTTTTTACATATAGATAGGACCCCTAAAAGGAGTTTTTGGTCAGATGACCGTGGTTTGATTTTTGTTACAATCTCCTGAGGGCCCTATGGAGGGAAAAATCTGGTTCTATTGTGAAGTTAATCTTACCAGTGACTATATTTGTGAGTTATCCCCTCCCTTAAAAATAAATTTTTTGTGGAAGTGTTTCTTTAAAATCAGGTGCCAGCATGGTAAGTTCATAAGGTATTGTAATCAAGAATTAAAGGGGTTATTTCATGATTAATGTAAAAAGTAAAAATCCTTATAGTACACAACAACCCCTTTCTAACAAACTTAGAATCAGCCCTGTACCTCACATGGATCCAGAGATCTCCCCATTCATTGATCCAATTGCTCTGTTAGATTTACTTCAAGTTGGCAGATCAGGGGCGACTCTCAGAGGGCATGTCCTTTCTACTGCAGCTGGTGGCAGTTGAAGGATGGAACTGAGCATGTCCTTCTGTCTCAGTGAGCAGGACAGAAAATTCGAAAAAAAGCAAACAGCAGGTGGGGTTATACAGATAGATTTTAGTGAATAACTCAGTAGCTATACTACATTTTAATTACAAATACAATTACAAAAGTATTCAGATCCAGATGCTGGTTTGAAAAATGTAGAATACAGTCAGGTCCTGAAATATTTGGACAGTGACACAAATTTTGTACTTTAGTTGTTTACCAAAACATATTCAATATACAGTTATATAGTCAATAGGGGAGTCAAGTGCAGCCTCTCCGCTTAAATTTGAGGGTATTCACATCCTAATTGGAGGATGGGTTTAGGAATTACAGCTGTTTAATATGTAGCTGCCTCTTTTTCATGGGACCATAATGAAACATTTTATTAATGGTAATGTTAATTTGTCCAATCACTTTTGAGCGCCTGAAATGAGGAGGCTTTGTAGAAAATAGGAGAACCTCTTTAATGCTGCTATAGCACTTACCATTGTTCTCCATCATGGATGAAGTTGAGAGCCCTTTTATCTTAGTGCCTTGTTTATTGTTACTACAAGGTCCAGAAAATAGCTTTAGTACTAAATTTCCAAATGAACATGTTTCATGTTTGATATTTAATAGACATGAATATCGCATTTACAAAAAATCAAGACAACTATGATTGTGTTAGTAAATGTTACAATATGCATGAAAACATATTGCATATGTGCACATTGGACGCCTCGCTTGTCTTTGGCAAGCGATAAAGTACCCTGGTTTAATAAGGCAGCTCTGCCATTTAGTATTACATTCTTTATTACAATACATCTGTAATTCATTTGTATGTTTATAATTTATTTTCTGTTATAACATTTTTTCATTTTTATTACTGTTGTCTACAAAACAAATTCTAGTTTACTGAAGCACAAATTTCAAAGATCGGATACTTTTGGGGCCAAAAAAGAATCAAATGTCCTCTTCATTTTATCTTCCAAAAAATATAAAACCAAATCTCCCAAAAACTAGACTACAGGTGAGTTTGAGGGCTGGTGGAGCATGTGCTTGGGTGCTAGGTAAAATCGGCTTTCAACAAACTTCTCTGCTTTGGTCAGGGTATTTAGATACAGAGCAGGGAAGCAAACTGAAGCTTTGCCCTGTGAGAGAACTATTAGTGTTCCAGTGTTTGGATTTTGGAGGGAGTTCTCATGGATAGCCGATTATAGCAAACTCAGAAAGAAATGGATGATCATTGAGTGTCATTAATACCAAAGGTATTTTACAAATTTTGTAAAATATATGGTTTTTGCTTCCCGGTGTGGTCACATATTAATATCATCAACGCGGATATAAAGATGTTGTGTTACCAGACATTTTATATTCTTGTGCTCACAGAACTTGATCAATAGGCCACTAGTTGGCCATGATTAACCAAGGGAATCTCACAGCAGGGACTGGGACCAGGAGGCGAGTGTATAACAATGAACCTCTTGTATTTGGCTTTGTGTGATATCTTTCTCCTTGGTTATAAATACGTATCACTACAGCCCCTGATGAACCCCACTTTGGGATGGGAGGAAACATGTTGGGTTTAATTCCAGGTTATTGTATATCAGAACACCAAATGGTATTGTATAGGTCTGTTTTTTGTCTCAATACCAGGAGATTAGTATAGCAAGATTCCAACCCTGCTAAGTATCAGTGGTCTACTACTGTCCCTATTTAGTTTAGAACACTGTAATGCAGTGGTTCTCAACCTTTCTAAAGCCGTGACCCCTTAATACAGTTCCTCATGTTGTGGTGACCCCCAACCATTACATTTTTTTCCTTGCTACGTCATAACTAATTTTGCTACTGTTATGATGACCCACCAAAAACACACACAGACACCAATACACCAAATGTTAACCACTTCCCGCCACGCTAACGCCGAAAGGCGTCATTTCTGCGGCGCTCCCAGGTCACACTAACGCCGATTGGCGTCATCTCGCGTGAGCCGAGATTTCCTGTGAACGCGCGCACACAGGCGCGCGGGCTCACAGGCGCGCGCGCTCACAGGAACGGAAGGTAAGAGAGTGGATCTCCAGCCTGCCAGCGGCGATCGTTCGCTGGCAGGCTGGAGATGTGATTTTTTTAACCCCTAACAGGTATATTAGACGCTGTTTTGATAACAGCGTCTAATATACCTGCTACCTGGTCCTCTGGTGGTCCCCTTTGTTTGGATCGACCACCAGAGGACACAGGTAGCTCAGTAATATGTTGCACCAAGCACCACTACACTACACCCCCCCCCTGTCACTTATTAACCCCTTATTCACCCTTGATCACCCCTGATCACCCCATATAGACTCCCTGATCACCCCCCTGTCATTGATTACCCCCCTGTCATTGATCACCCCCCTGTAAAGCTCCATTCAGATGTCCGCATGATTTTTACGGATCCACTAATAGATGGATCGGATCCGCAAAACGCATACGGACGTCAGAATGGAGCCTTACAGGGGCGTGATCAATGACTGTGGTGATCACCCCATATAGACTCCCTGATCACCCCCCTGTCATTGATTACCCCCCTGTCATTGATCACCCCCCTGTAAAGCTCCATTCAGACGTCCGCATGATTTTTACGGATCCACTGATAGATGGATCGGATCCGCAAAACGCATACGGACGTCTGAATGGAGCCTTACAGGGGCGTGATCAATGACTGTGGTGATCACCCCATATAGACTCCCTGATCACCCCCCTGTCATTGATTACCCCCCTGTCATTGATCACCCCCCTGTAAAGCTCCATTCAGACGTCCGCATGATTTTTACGGATCCACTGATAGATGGATTGGATCCGCAAAACGCATACGGACGTCTGAATGGAGCCTTACAGGGGCGTGATCAATGACTGTGGTGATCACCCCAGATAGACTCCCTGATCACCCCCCTGTCATTGATTACCCCCCTGTCATTGATCACCCCCCTGTAAAGCTCCATTCAGAGGTCCGCATGATTTTTACGGATCCACTGATAGATGGATCGGATCCGCAAAACACATACAGGCGTCTCCCTGGAGCCTTCCAGGGGGGGTGATCACCCCATATAGACTCCCTGATCACCCCCCTGTCATTGATCACCCCCCCTGTCATTGATCACCCCCCCTGTCAGGCTGCATTCAGATGTCCGTATGATTTTTACGGATCCACGGATACATGGATCGGATCCGCAAAACACATACGGACATCTGAATGGAGCCTTATAGGGGGGTGATCAATGACAGGGGGGTGATCACCCCATATAGACTCCCTGATCACCCCCCTGCCATTGATCACCCCCCTGTCATTGATCACCCCTCTGTAAGGCTCCATTCAGACATTATTTTGGCCCAAGTTAGCGGAAATTATTATTTTTTTCTTACAAAGTCTCATATTCCACTAACTTGTGTCAAAAAATAAAATCTCACATGAACTCACCATACCCCTCACGGAATCCAAATGCGTAAAATTTTTTAGACATTTATATTCCAGACTTCTTCTCACGCTTTAGGGCCCCTAGAATGCCAGGGCAGTATAAATACCCCACATGTGACCCCATTTCGGAAAGAAGACACCCCCAGGTATTCCGTGAGGGGCATATTGAGTCCATGAAAGATTGAAATTTTTGTCCCAAGTTAGCGGAAAGGGAGACTTTGTGAGAAAAAAATAAATAAAATCAATTTCCGCTAACTTGTGCCAAAAAAAAAAATTTCTATGAACTCGCCATGCCCCTCATTGAATACCTTGGGGTGTCTTCTTTCCAAAATGGGGTCACGTGTGGGGTATTTATACTGCCCTGGCATTTTAGGGGCCCTAAAGCGTGAGAAGAAGTCTGGGATCCAAATGTCTAAAAATGCCCTCATAAAAGGAATGTGGGCCCCTTTGCGCATCTAGGCTGCAAAAAAGTGTCACACATCTGGTATCGCCGTACTCAGGAGAAGTTGGGCAATGTGTTTTGGGGTGTCATTTTACATATACCCATGCTGGGTGAGAGAAATATCTTGGTCAAATGCCAACTTTGTATAAAAAAATGGGAAAAGTTGTCTTTTGCCAAGATATTTCTCTCACCCAGCATGAGTATATGTAAAAAGACACCCCAAAACACATTGCCCAACTTCTCCTGAATACGGCGATACCACATGTGTGACACTTTTTTGCAGCCTAGGTGGGCAAAGGGGCCCACATTCCAAAGAGCACCTTTCGGATTTCACAGGTCATTTACCTACTTACCACACATTAGGGCCCCTGGAAAATGCCAGGGCAGTATAACTACCCCACAAGTGACCCCATTTTGGAAAGAAGACACCCCAAGGTATTCCGTGAGGGGCATGGCGAGTTCCTAGAATTTTATATTTTTTGTCACAAGTTAGCGGAAAATGATGATTTTTTTAAATTATTTTTTTCCCTTACAAAGTCTCATATTCCACTAACTTGTGACAAAAAATAAAAACTTCCATGAACTCACTATGCCCATCACGAAATACCTGGGGGTGTCTTCTTTCCAAAATGGGGTCACTTGTGGGGTAGTTATACTGCCCTGGCATTCTAGGGGCCCAAATGTGTGGTAAGAAGTTTGAAATCAAAATGTGTAAAAAATGACCGGTGAAATCCGAAAGGTGCTCTTTGGAATATAGGCCCCTTTGCCCACCTAGGCTGCAAAAAAGTGTCACACATGTGGTATCGCCGTACTCGGGAGAAGTTGGGCAATGTGTTTTGGGGTGTCTATTTACATATACCCATGCTGGGTGAAAGAAATATCTCGGCAAAAGACAACTTTTCCCATTTTTTTATACAAAGTTGGCATTTGACCAAGATATTTATCTCACCCAGCATGGGTATATGTAAAATGACACCCCAAAACACATTCCCCAACTTCTCCTGAGTACGGCGATACCACATGTGTGACACTTTTTTGCAGCCTAGATGCGCAAAGGGGCCCACATTCATTTTATGAGGGCATTTTTAGACATTTGGATCCCAGACTTCTTCTCACGCTTTAGGACCCCTAGAATGCCAGGGCAGTATAAATACCCCACATGTGACCCCATTTTGGAAAGAAGACACCCCAAGGTATTCAATGAGGGGCATGACGAGTTCATAGAAATTTTTTTTTTTTGGCACAAGTTAGCAGAAATTGATATTTTATTTTTTTTTCTCACAAAGTCTCCCTTTCCGCTAACTTGTGACAAAAATTTCAATCTTTCATGGACTCAATATGCCCCTCACGGAATGCCTTGGGGTGTCTTCTTTCCGAAATGGGGTCACATGTGGGGTATTTATACTGCCCTGGCATTCTAGGGGCCCTAAAGCGTGAGAAGAAGTCTGGAATATAAACGTCTAAAAATTTTTACGCATTTGGATTCCGTGAGGGGTATGGTGAGTTCATGTGAGATTTTATTTTTTGACACAAGTTAGTGGAATATTAGACTTTGTAAAAAAAAAAATAATAATTTCCGCTAACTTGGGCCAAAAAAATGTCTGAATGGAGCCTTACAGAGGGGTGATCAATGACAGGGGGGGTGATCAATGACAGGGGGGTGATCAGAGAGTCTTTATGGGGTGATCACCCCCCCTGTCATTGATCACCCCCCTGTAAGGCTCCATTCAGATGTCCGTATGTGTTTTGCGGATCCGATCCATGTATCCGTGGATCCGTAAAAATCATACGGACATCTGAATGCAGCATGACAGGGGGGGGTGATCAATGACAGGGGGATGATCAGGGAGTCTATATGGGGTGATCACCCCCCCTGGAAGGCTCCAGGGAGACGCCTGTATGTGTTTTGCGGATCCGATCCATCTATCAGTGGATCCGTAAAAATCTTGCGGACATCTGAATGGAGCTTTACAGGGGGTTGATCAATGACAGGGGTGTAATCAATGACAGGGGGGTGATCAGGGAGTCTATATGGGGTGATCACCACAGTCATTGATCACGCCCCTGTAAGGCTTCATTCAGACGCCCGTATGCGTTTTGCGGATCCGATCCATTTATCAGTGGATCCGTAAAAATCATGCGGACATCTGAATGGAGCTTTACAGGGGGTTGATCAATGACAGGGGTGTAATCAATGACAGGGGGGTGATCAGGGAGTCTATATGGGGTGATCACCACAGTCATTGATCACGCCCCTGTAAGGTTTCATTCAGACGCCCGTATGCGTTTTGCGGATCCGATCCATCTATCAGTAGATCCGTAAAAATCATGCGGACATCTGAATGGAGCTTTACAGGGGGTTGATCAATGACAGGGGTGTAATCAATGACAGGGGGGTGATCAGGGAGTCTATATGGGGTGATCACCACAGTCATTGATCACGCCCCTGTAAGGCTTCATTCAGACGTCCGTATGCGTTTTGCGGATCCGATCCATTTATCAGTGGATCCGTAAAAATCATGCGGACATCTGAATGGAGCTTTACAGGGGGTTGATCAATGACAGGGGTGTAATCAATGACAGGGGGGTGATCAGGGAGTCTATATGGGGTGATCACCACAGTCATTGATCACGCCCCTGTAAGGTTTCATTCAGACGCCCGTATGCGTTTTGCGGATCCGATCCATCTATCAGTAGATCCGTAAAAATCATGCGGACATCTGAATGGAGCTTTACAGGGGGTTGATCAATGACAGGGGTGTAATCAATGACAGGGGGGTGATCAGGGAGTCTATATGGGGTGATCACCACAGTCATTGATCACGCCCCTGTAAGGCTTCATTCAGACGCCCGTATGCGTTTTGCGGATCCGATCCATCTATCAGTAGATCCGTAAAAATCATGCGGACATCTGAATGGAGCTTTACAGGGGGTTGATCAATGACAGGGGTGTAATCAATGACAGGGGGGTGATCAGGGAGTCTATATGGGGTGATCACCACAGTCATTGATCACGCCCCTGTAAGGTTTCATTCAGACGCCCGTATGCGTTTTGCGGATCCGATCCATCTATCAGTAGATCCGTAAAAATCATGCGGACATCTGAATGGAGCTTTACAGGGGGTTGATCAATGACAGGGGTGTAATCAATGACAGGGGGGTGATCAGGGAGTCTATATGGGGTGATCACCACAGTCATTGATCACGCCCCTGTAAGGCTTCATTCAGACGTCCGTATGCGTTTTGCGGATCCGATCCATTTATCAGTGGATCCGTAAAAATCATGCGGACATCTGAATGGAGCTTTACAGGGGGTTGATCAATGACAGGGGTGTAATCAATGACAGGGGGGTGATCAGGGAGTCTATATGGGGTGATCACCACAGTCATTGATCACGCCCCTGTAAGGTTTCATTCAGACGCCCGTATGCGTTTTGCGGATCCGATCCATCTATCAGTAGATCCGTAAAAATCATGCGGACATCTGAATGGAGCTTTACAGGGGGTTGATCAATGACAGGGGTGTAATCAATGACAGGGGGGTGATCAGGGAGTCTATATGGGGTGATCACCACAGTCATTGATCACGCCCCTGTAAGGCTTCATTCAGACGTCCGTATGCGTTTTGCGGATCCGATCCATTTATCAGTGGATCCGTAAAAATCATGCGGACATCTGAATGAAGCTTTACAGGGGGTTGATCAATGACAGGGGTGTAATCAATGACAGGGGGGTGATCAGGGAGTCTATATGGGGTGATCACCACAGTCATTGATCACGCCCCTGTAAGGCTTCATTCAGACGCCCGTATGCGTTTTGCGGATCCGATCCATTTATCAGTGGATCCGTAAAAATCATGCGGACATCTGAATGGAGCTTTACAGGGGGTTGATCAATGACAGGGGTGTAATCAATGACAGGGGGGTGATCAGGGAGTCTATATGGGGTGATCACCACAGTCATTGATCACGCCCCTGTAAGGCTTCATTCAGACGCCCGTATGCGTTTTGCGGATCCGATCCATCTATCAGTAGATCCGTAAAAATCATGCGGACATCTGAATGGAGCTTTACAGGGGGTTGATCAATGACAGGGGTGTAATCAATGACAGGGGGGTGATCAGGGAGTCTATATGGGGTGATCACCACAGTCATTGATCACGCCCCTGTAAGGCTTCATTCAGACGTCCGTATGCGTTTTGCGGATCCGATCCATTTATCAGTGGATCCGTAAAAATCATGCGGACATCTGAATGAAGCTTTACAGGGGGTTGATCAATGACAGGGGTGTAATCAATGACAGGGGGGTGATCAGGGAGTCTATATGGGGTGATCACCACAGTCATTGATCACGCCCCTGTAAGGCTTCATTCAGACGTCCGTATGCGTTTTGCGGATCCGATCCATCTATCAGTGGATCCGTAAAAATCATGCGGACATCTGATTGGAGCTTTACAGGGGGTTGATCAATGACAGGGGGGTAATCAATGACAGGGGGGTGATCAGGGAGTCTATATGGGGTGATCAGGGGTGATCAAGGGTGAATAAGGGGTTAATAAGTGACAGGGGGGGGTGTAGTGTAGTGGTGCTTGGTGCAACATATTTACTGAGCTACCTGTGTCCTCTGGTGGTCGATCCAAACAAAGGGGACCACCAGAGGACCAGGTAGCAGGTATATTAGACGCTGTTATCAAAACAGCGTCTAATATACCTGTTAGGGGTTAAAAAAAACACATCTCCAGCCTGCCAGCGAACGATCGCCGCTGGCAGGCTGGAGATCCACTCTCTTACCTTCCGTTCCTGTGAACGCGCGCGCCTGTGTGCGCGCGTTCACAGGAAATCTCGCGTCTCGCGAGAGGACGCGCCGGCGCGTCCACCCAGAAGAGCAGGGCCGCCGCAAAGACGCAATCCTGCGTACGGCGGTCCTGAGGAGGTTAAGTGGTTAATTCAAATACACAAGTATTCATTCATAACCACAGAACTTTAGCATAAATACAAAATATTTGTAAACCAAATAAATAACTTTAAAATAAATAATAAACAACAAATACCCCCTAAAAAATAAACCAGTGGTGCGCACAGTACCCCTCAAATAAATAACTCAGTGGTGCTCACAGTACCCCCCGAAAAAAAAAAAAAAAATCAGTGGTGCTCAGGGTACCCCCCAAATAAATAAATCAGAAGTGCTCAGGGTCCCCCAAATAAATAAATCAGCGGGGCTTCAGGTCTCCCCCAAATAAATAAATCAGCGGTGCTCAGGGTACCCCCAAATAAATAAATCAGTGGTGCATCAGGTTTCCCCCAAATAAATCAATGGTGCTCAGGGTCCCCCAAATAAATAAATCAGCGGTGCTTCAGGTCCCACCCCCCCCCAAATAAATAAATCAATGGTGCTCAGGGTCCCCCAAATAAATAAATCAGAAGTGCTCAGGGTCCCCCAAATAAATAAATCAGCGGTGCTTCATGTCCCCCCAAATAAATTAAGCCTTGCTCAGCCAAATAATTAAAATAAAATTAGCCAGGCTCAGCCAGGCTCAATTAAATCATTGGTGGCAGTGGTGCTCAGCGGCGGTGTCATTAACGAAAAAACTCGGACCTCAGACAGGCGGCCCGACTTACCCGTCCAGACGTCAGGCTCCTTCAAGCACAGGCAGTGATAGGACATCACTTCCTGTGTGCGAGGATAAGGGGCCGCTGCCATTGTGCGGGCGACCCACAATAGGAAGCCTCAGGAGACCCCCGGAAAGGGCCGATCGACCCCTAGGTTGAGAACCGCTGCTCTAATGGATATAGTTTAGGGTGTTCAAGAGAAAGTTCCAAAGACAGTGGGATTGCCCTTTTCAGGGCAAGTGTTCTGCTTTAGGAAGGGGCACTCAGGTGCTTTTAAGGATTCATACCATTGGGGTACTCAGATATAAGGATTCATACCATTGGGGTTTTTGTATTTTCACTAATACAATATGTTAACTTTAACGAGAATGTTTTTTTTTTCTGCTGTGAGTTATTTTCCTAAAACATCTGCTTTGTTACTCTATTCGCATTCATTTTAGCTAAATGATCTATGTGTTAGGGAATGGCCCACGAGGTTGTTTTGCAAGTACTCAAGCAGAGTCATAAGATTCAATGCCACTCTATATTGTTGTGCTATGATATGTGGTTATTATAAGGCAAGAGATTTTTCATAAGACTAGAGGAAGATACCATGCCCACAGACAAGTATAAACAAGCAGTGAATGTGCAATGAATTTCAGAAAGATACTGTATATACTGCTGGTGAGTCTCATAAAGCATTTTTAAACAGCCCACATTTACAACCAGACCTTGTAGAAAAATTTGCCAAAGAATTGCGCAATTTTTTCACATCTCATTTTAGATAGATTGATCAATGAAATGTAATAAAAAAAATCCACTGCACCTAGCTTGCCAGGGGGCTTTGATCTAAGGAGTGACAATATGCACCAAAATTAGACCACTATTTTGGCACAAAATTCTGTCACCAAGTAAGGTAGACAAGTTGGTATAAAGTTAGACAAACGTGTCTATCCATACACCAAATTAATGATCAAGCGTGAGCCACTGTGATAAACTTGGAGCATCTTTAGGCCTTCTAAGTTTATGTCATCTACGTTTTAGATAGGATTAGCAACTCTGCACAATTATGTTTAAATTTCTCTTTATAGTTATTTAAAAATCTTGCAGTCTGCCTCCATTGAAGCTACACCACTGATCCACTGTTTAGTTTTCTATTGCTGGTGGCTGCTGAAAAGCAGTGTTCACGGTGATGTCATCAGCACTGATCGGTGGGTTTTAGCACAGCTCTAGCCTATTTTACAGGCTAGGGCAGCGCTAAGGCCCGCCTATTACTGCCATGACGTCACCAGGCTCACTACTAGGCGGAAGCCTCTGCCTAGATTACCCATGGAGTGCCCGGTAAGTCATCGGATCTCCAGAAAAAGCCCTTGCCCTGCGCGAATCAGCGCAGGGCAAGGGAGAGCATCAGAACATGAAATGTTGCTTATGTCAGAGGGGCTCAGTGGGGGAAGAAGGGGATATGTCTGGGTTCATCTCTGAACCCGGACAACCCCTTTCAAGATGAAATCAAGTAAATTAATGGTGGCGACCGGAACCTCTGCTTACTTTTCCAAAAGAGGTTCTGTGACAGCTGAGATGTTTTGTAAGAAATAATGTAGCTACTACTATAAATTCTAAATCATCTCAGAGTTTGTGACCTGTATAAAAGGTGTACAGCTTTAGCTTCTAGTATTCTTATAATTTAGAGTAGGAGGTGTATTATCACATATGTTGGTTACTGAATATCCTGATGTTCTAACAGGTCATTTTCACGGTCATAAATACTTACATTGCTGTACTGAGGCTTACTGTCTGTTGAAGCTGTCATACAATCTTGATAAGATCATTTTATGAAGGGCTTGTTTAGGAGGACTGGTATTTCCATTGAAGCAGCCAGATAAAGCAAAAGTAAATTGTTTACTACTACAAAGAGAAAGAAACAAGCATATTCATCAGTTTCCATACATGTCCAATCAACTAAATTCTGACTTTAAAGAAGTTTTCACTTCAAAGATCATAAAAATAACAATTTGATTGAAAAGCTCCATATCTTGTCTGATGTTATTTTCAGTGTTTGCAGATTACTGCATCCAGGTGGTTAATCCATGCTCCCCAAAGGAATGCTGATAATAGGACCACTTACCTATATTTCTCTCATCCTTTTGTGTGGTTCTGAACCTCAATAAAAAAAAAAATCATAAAAATAATTGTCTCAACAAGGTTAGAAACATATAAAAATGTTTCCCTATTTGCACATTCGGCCAGACAAAAATGTATGAAGATAGAAACCAAAATAGAAAGGTACAAGCATATTCACAAGTTTGCATACATGTTCAACCAATAAAGGAATGTATTGGTCATTAGTAGGGTTGAGCGAACCTGAACTGTAAAGTTCGGGCTCGTACCGAACGTTAGGATTTTTGGACCCCGAACATTTCAATAATAGTTCGGGTTCGGTGTTTGGTGTTAGAAAGACTGCAGAGCAGCCAATCAAGAAGCATTTAACTCTGTGCCCTTAGAAGCCATCACAGGCTGTGATTGGCCAGTGTAGCATGTGACCCAGCCTCTATATAAGCTGGAGTCACATAGCGCTGCACATCACTCTGCTGTGCTTAGTGTAGGGATAGGATGCTGCTGCTGTGAGGGAGAGTATAGGAAAGAATCTTTAATCTGAAGTGCTTGTTAACTCAGCAATCTACATAGATTTAGTTTTGTGGGTGCAGTGCACAATCTATTTACCCTGCCCTGAACCCTGTGACAGAGAAAAATAACTTTTATCCGTCTGTTAGTTAGGTGAGCAGCGGCCATTTTATGCAAGCTCAGTGCACCAGCACAGTATATGTGCTTTTGTGACATTCAAATCCAAGCTTGAAATACTGAAATAATTTTCCGGTTTTTAAAAAACACCCATTTTCGGCAATATCCTACATCTGGTGCCTTTGCAGCATTTGTCAGTGTGCAATTTAAGCTAGAAATACAGCTATAATTTTCTGGGTTTTAAAAAACTAATTTTTTGGGCAAAATACTCAATTTTACAGCCCTTGCTGCATCTGTCAGTGTGAGATACACGCTTTAGATACTGCTGTCATATTCTGTTATTAAAAAAAAAACTGCCTTTTTGGGCAAAGTACTTAATATTGCAGCCTTTGCTGCATCTGTGATTGTTAAAAACAAGCTTGAAATACTTCAATAATTTTCTGGGTCTTAAAAACATAAATTTTTGGCAATACCCTCCATCTGGGGCCTCTGCCGCATTAGTCAGTGTGCAATTTAAGCTAGAAATACAGCTATAATTTTCTGGGTTTTAAAAAACATCCATTTAGGGCAAAATACTTAATTTACGGCCTTGTCTGCATCTGTACGTGTGAGATACACGCTTTAGATACTGCTGTGCTATTCTGGTATTAAAAAAAACACCCATTTAGGGCAAAAATCTTAATTTTGCAGCCTTTGCTGCATCAGTCATTGTGAGATACACCCTTTAGATACTGTTGTTCTATTCTGCTATTAAAAAAAAACCCATTTAGGGCACACCTCTGGAGTGACAGTGGCACCTGCCACCCCGCAAACAGAGGATCTTCCAGCAACACCACCACCTGGGTCACCAAGCATCTCCACAATGTCCCACAGAAGCGTTCAGCTCTCCATCTCCCAAACACTGGAGTGGAAGAGGAAGTACCCCCCTACCCACCCGCGATCCCTGGCCCTGAATGCCAGCATTTAAAAATCACTGTCCTTTGAAATGCTGTCATTCCGTCTGGTGGAGACAGAGAGTTTTAAAAGCCTTATGGCGGTGGCTGTCCCACAGTACGTCGGGCCCAGCCGCCACAACTTTTCCAGGAGTGCCATCCCTTCCCTGCATAACCAAGTGGGGGACAAAATCAGGTGTGCACTACGCAATGCCATCTGTGGCAAGGTCCACCTAACTACGGATATGTGGACCATTAAGCACGGTCAGGATCGTTATAGCTCCATAACAGCACACTGGGTAAATGCAGTGGTGGCTGGGTCTGAGGCGGAAAGCAGTTTGGCGCATGTCCTTCCACCACCGAGGATTGCAGGGCGCTTCAGTTTGCCTCCTGTTGCTTCCTCCTCCTACTCCGCTTCCTCATCCTCTACCGGCTCCTCATCCGGTCAGCGTAACACCTTCACCACCAACTTCAGCACAGCCAGGGGTAAATGACAGCAGGCAGTTTTAAAACTTATCTGTTTGGAGGACAAACCCCACACCGCTCAGGAGCTGTGGTCGGGCATGGAACAACAGACCGATGAGTGGTTGGTGCCAGTGAGCCTCAAGCCCGGCCTGGTGGTGTGCGATAATGGGCGAAATCTCGTAGCAGCTCTGGGGCTAGCCAGTTTGACGCACATCCCTTGCCTGGCGCATGTGCTGAATTTGGTGGTGCAGAGGTTCCTTAAAAATTACCCTGATATGTCATAGCTGCTGTAACGGGGTGCCGAAGGCGCACTCGGTCTCCCATCAACTGCAGACCTGCTGCTTAGCTTCGGGAGCAAGGATCTCTGTTTGGCCTCGTTCCCAGGGCGGCTTTGCTAGCTGGGAGGCTCCCTGCTCCTAGGTCTGCTTTGAACGCCGAGCTGATCACTCGGTGCTCGACTTGTCTGCCTGTCGGTCATGTGACGCTGGCTACGTCACATGACCCTCACTCCCCACTATAAATACAGGCGGCCTGCTGGCTACAGGTTGCCTGTGATTTTTGTCCTATAGGCTGTGTACTTTATTGTTATTAAGCTACCTCTGGAATTGAACCTCGATCCGCCTCTTGACACCTCTTCTGCCTGCTCCCTGTACCTTGACGCTACCGCTCGGATTTTGACCTCAGCTTGTTTATGGATTTGTCTTTGCCTCTTCCCTTGTTCTGACGTGACCTCCTGGACTGGCCTCGGCTAGTTGACCCGCCTCGCCTTCCGTTTTTGTTCTACCTCTTGTTTGCTTATTGCAACTTCTCAGTGGCTGTCCTCTTCCCTGCTGTCTCTTTCTCTCTGCTTGCACTTAGGTTAGGGACTGTCGCCCAGTTGCGCTCCGTCACCTAGGGCGGGTGGTGCAAGTAGGCAGGGACCGGGTGGGAGCTCAGAGGGTGCACTTCCGCTCTATCTTGATTCCCGTGACTCTACCCGTGACAGCTGCTACATAAAGTGCTCGCTTTCGGTGTTCTCACCCTGCTGCTGCTCGCCTGTCAGCGCTGCAGCGTAACTTTGACCTTCCCGCTCACCGCCTCATATGCGACGTGTTCCACCTTGCACATGCTGGCCAGACTGTGCGAGCAGCAGCAGGTGATAGTGGAGTTTCAGCTGCAGCATGCACGGGTGAGTCGCTCTGCGGAACAGCACCACTTAACCACCAATGACTCGGCCCCCATGCAAGACCTGTGTTCCTTGTTGCGCTGTTTCGAGTACTCCACCAACATGGCCAGTGCCGATAACGCTGTTCTCAGCGTTACTATCCCACTTCTATGCCTCCTTGAAAAAACGCTGCTGGCGATGATGGAAGAGGATGGGGCACAGGAGGAGGAGGAGGAAGAGGGATAATTTAATAGGTTTTCCAGCCAGGCATCCACAAGTGACTCCGAGGGTGGGTTCCTGCACCCACAAACACCAGATACACAATTATCCAGCCAGGGCACAGTTCTGGAGGATGACGAGGTGGAGGATGAGGAGATGGAGGAGGAGGAACCGTGTTCACAGCAGGGTGGCACACAAACCAGCTCATGGCCATCACTGGTACGTGGCTGGGGGGATACAGAGGACACAGACGATACACCTCCCACAGAGGACAGCTTTTAGTTGCCTCTGGGCAGCCTGGCACACATGAGCGATTTACATGCTGCAGTGTCTCAGCAACGACCGCTGAGTTGCCCACATTCTAACTTGGTCACGCTGCTGGATCCCAGTTACAAGGACAACATACCGTCCTTAATTCCGTCACTGGAGCGTGATAGTAAGATGCACGAGTACAAGCGCACGTCGGTAGACGCGCTGCTGGTGGCATTCCCACCTGACAGCGGGGGCACAGTGGAAGCACATGGCGAAGGCAGAGGAGGAGGAAGAGGTCGCCAACGCAGCTGGGGCACCACCAGCACCTCAGAAGGCAGGGTTAGCATCACTGAAATGTGGAAAAGCTTTGTCAGCACACCACAACAATCAGCACCACCAGCTGATATGGAACGTCTTAGCAGGAGGAATTTCCCCAACATGGTGGAGCAGTATGTGTGCACACGCCTACACGTACTGAATGACGGGTCTGCCCCCTTCAACTTCTGGGTCTCCAAATTGGGCACATGGCCTGAGCTTGCCCTTTACGCCTTCGAGGTGCTGGCCTGCCCTGCAGCCAGTGTATTGTCTGAACGTGTGTTTACCACGGCAGGGGGCGTTATCACAGACAAGCGCAGCCGCCTGTCCACAACCAATGTGAACAAGCTCACGTTCATTAAAATGAACCAGGCATGGATCCCACAGGACTTGTCTGTACCTTGTGCAGAATAGACATGTATACCGGCACTAAGCAGTCATTGTTATACTACAGCGCAATTGCTCATTGTTGTATTTTGGATATTTCACACTCTTTTCTAGTGTACCCTAATAAATAAAAAATAAAAAAATAATTAAAACCAAAAACCTCGTCCTCCTCCACCGCCGCTTCCACCTACACCGCTACGTCCACCTCCTCCTCAAATTCCTACTCCATATGGACCTCCACCTCATAAGTCAAGTTTATTTTTTAATTTGTACGTATTTTGTTTTATGTCATTTCACTAATTTGTCTGTTACATTTTCTGGTGAAATTCGCAAATTTTTGGGTGTGATATACCCCTGCTCTACCTAGTAGACAGGTAACATTTCACTAATTTGTCTGTTACACATTCGGGTGAAATTCACCACTTTTTGCATGTGATATACCCCGGCTGTAACTAGTAGACAGGTAAAAACATTTCACTAATTTGTCTGTTACATTTTCTGGTGAAATTCACCAATTTTTGGGTGTGATATACCACTGCTCTAACTAGTAGACAGGTAGCATTTCACTCATTTGTCTGTTACATTCTTGGGTGACATTTTACCATTTTTGCCGTGAATAAACCCCTGCTCTGCATAGGTAACAAGGACCAAAATTTTAAAAAATCATCTGTTCCATTGGTGGGTGACATTAACCCATTTCTGGTGATGAAAAACCCCTGCTTTGCATAGGTGACAGGGAATAAAATTTTTAAAATGTGTCTTTAATTGGCCCTTTCATTCAATCCTTCTGCTTTAATAATTTGTCCCACATTTCAGCTCGATCCCATTGCAGCCATTGACCTCCCTTGGATGTGGTCTTCCTTTCTCACGCTCCCTCTCCGGCGTGGAACCCTGATTCGCCAATAACCGTGATCAACATGGTAGGCTTAGAAAAGAACATCGAAAGTTGATAGAGAAGATATCCAAATGGATCGTGGACATCACGGGGACGTGCGATCAGGCAGAAGTTATCTAGAGTCAACAAAGCGGCAGCAGGGCCTCTCCTGTCCAACGTTTCCAAATCCAAAATACCCCAGTAAAATTCCCTATAATTTTTTATGAATCATTCCAATAACAGGGCATCTTAAGAGTCCTGTATTGTTATTTATCGTCACTACCTCCCCGAGTCGGGAGTGGGACCCTGATTCGCCGCTAACCGTGATCAACATGGTAGGCGCAGAAAAGAACATCGAATGTTGATAGAGCAGATATCCAATTGGATCGTGAACATCACGGGGACGTGCGACATGGTGGAGCAGTATGTGTGCACACGCATACACGAACTGACTGATGGTTTTGCCCCCTGCAACTTCTGGGTCTCCAAATTGGGCACATGGCCTGAGCTTGCCCTTTACGCCTTGGAGGTGCTGGCCTGCCCTGCAGCCAGTGTATTGTCTGAACGTGTGTTTAGCACGACTGGAGGGGGTTATCACAGCATATATTTCCCAATATTTTGGGGTGTACCCTAATTTAAAAAAAATTTAATTAATTTAAAACAAAAAAGCAGTGTTGGCTACCCCTTCCTCCTCCACCGCCGCTTCCACCTACACCACCACATGCACCGCCTCCTCAACCTCCTACTCCATATGGACCTCGTCCTCCTAGATCAAGATAATTATTTTTTATATTTACGTATTTTATGTTATTTAAAGTCATTTCCCTATCCACATTTGTTTGCAGAGCACTTGCCATGCTCTTAACCACATTTTGATGCCATTTGCAGCCCTCTAGCTCTTTCCATGACATTTTTACAGCCATTTTAGTGCTCAAAAGTTCAGGTCCCCATGGACTTCAATGGGGCTCGGGTTCGGGGTCAAGTTCGGGTTCCGAACCCAAACATCCAGGTGTACGCTTAACTCTATTCATTAGCAATGGCATTACAAACACTGTTATTACAATTTTTTCCAGCAGATGGCGCAATATCTAATAAATGTGGTGCCATCCACTGACACATGAATTTCCTAACTGCAGCACAGTGTTTTAATATCAGTTATGCAACACCAAGGTGACAATGGATATGTTTCATATTTTACAGTAAGGGACATTATGGCTTTTAAAATACACCCGGAACTACTGCCAGAGAAAGTGGAGCTTTCCTTGACCACTGTTTGGGTAACAGAAAACAAAGCCTTCTCTTTAAAAGAGGTTCTACATCAGCTTTGGTGGGTATTACGTTTTCCCTGGAAGATATTGCTTTTTTTTAAATAAAATTTATGTTAAATGAAAAAATAAACATACAGGCATGTGGTTATCATTCCCCTGATATGAGTCTTCCTGCAGCCACAGTTGACCAAATCTAAATCTATTGTTGTTGTCACATCACCTTCAGCTCAGTATATCTGGTAAAAAAAAAAAAAACTTGTGTGAAGGATCCTGGAAATTATGCATTGTAATACACTGGCTGCTGCTGAACCTCTCCAAGACAAGCAGAAGCTTAATTTCAATTACAATGTATTTTTTTTATGATTGACCGGCAGCTTTCTTCATTTAAAGAGGTTCTGCAGCTGCGGAAGTGTTTTAGTAATGTAAAAAAATCTTTGAGAAGGAATTTCATCTCATCTAATAACGCAGATCTTATATCATGTAATCCAAGGGACTTCACTCATCTACAAATATAAGTTGTATACAGGTGACAATTTATGACCAATAATGAAACTCTGAAATAAATTATAATGTTTAATATATTTTATATAAAAGAGAAACTCCCGGAATTTTTATGAAAACTTGTGAGATTTTATTTGGAAATGTGGCTGTATAAATCCGGTGTAACGTTTCGGCCTTTATCAAACTACAGCAAAGCATCAGAAAACATAATGTCAATGAATGTGAAATAAACCACGGCAGTGTGTTTCACTACAATCCATACAAAAATAGTGTCTACAAAAAAATTACATGAAATCAATCGCACAGGGTAATGTGCAGACATCTCCATTGTACAATAATTGTCTGTGGGGTGGTCCTGTTCCTTCATTGTACAATGAGATGGTGCTATAGGCTGAATATATGCAACCTGGTAAGGAATATAAGATCATAGGGAATCTTAGGATCAGACGGTGGTCATGCGGATTGCATGGCTAGTACGGTCCCCGTTTATGTGATAAATAGCGTATATTCCTAAGGTACACAAGAAGAATATATAATGAGAAGTGCCATAAATCCTGGAGTGACCTAGGTAATATAGATGACTGTAGTAATACAAATGACTCTGGTAACAGAAATGACTCCATCTTTTGCCTTAGCTGAATACATAACTTGGATAAATGATTTGGATAATAAAGATCCTGTACATGTGACAGTCCACCAATTTGAGCAGATCCTGAATAAATGCTCCTTCGATATTATGACGCTCACCCTGTCATATCTACAAAAAGCTATCAGTGACACCAAGACGGAGATCAACACAATCGAGGAGCAGCTGAGAGCCCTTATACCGTCAGAGGAATACAACCAACTCAGGGAAAGAATTAGTTCTACCCTACTACAGCACCGAAAGGAAATAGAAGCAACAAAAAAAGCTAAATTTCTCCGGGACACTGAAGATTACAGACAGAACAGAGTATACTGATGGCCAGATTCCTCTACCACCCGGTCAAGCTACTCGAGGCAAGATTCTTCATCCATGGAATCGTCCCAATCGGGATCAAGCGAAGACACCCGTTCCCAGTCAAGACCAATGGACCAGCAACACACAAGAGGCATTATTTTATTCATTATTATTTTTTAATATTTCTTTGATGTTTCATTTCTCCGTTATCCCCACAGTTATAATCCACATATAGCACACATCAACCTGGTATACATGATCAATAATACAATGCAATCCCAATACCACTTCCACTATACTGAGGCCACCCACTGCTAGTTACTTTCAGCATCCCAGCAGGAAGGTATCGGCCCTGGCTTCCCCCAAAGCGAGGTTTGACACGCTTGGGTGCCACTGAGCATGCGCAACACGATCTGCACGGCAGATGCATCCTTTTTAAAGGGCGCGCGGCCCGCTCCACGTGGCGCATCTCATAACTGTGCAACGGCCCTATTCCTTCAGCGCAGCTCTACACATAAACTTATCAGCGGCACCAGGTAACTTGCTAACTTACTTATATACATATACGTCGTTTACCATAGTCCTGTTTTCTAATGATGGACTGTCACATGTATAGGATCTTCATTTATCCAAATCATTTATCCAAGTTATGTATTCAGCTAAGGCAAAAGATGGAGTCACTACAACCACCTCACAGACAATTATTGTACAATGGAGATGTCTGCAGATCACCCTGTGCTATTGATTTAATGTAATTTTTTTTGTAGACACTATTTTTGTATGGATTGTATTGAAACACACTGCCGGGGTTTATTTCACATTCATTGACATTATGTTTTCTGATGCTTTGCTGTAGTTTGATAAAGGCCGAGTGAGGCCGAAACGTTACACCGGATTTATACAGCCGCATTTCCAAATAAAATCTCACAAGTTTTCATCTAAATTCCTGGAGTTTCTCTTTTATATACGTCCGGGGTGTGAACCCGACTTCCAGGAAGAGTAAGCAGAGTGCCACGAGGTTTACTTGTATAATATATTTTATAGATATTCTTATCACAGTAATATTTGCTGCAAGTCTTGTAGTTACTAGCCATAAGTGACAACCTTGTGGCATGCAGCCAGCTACTGAGATCTGAAAGGGACGGAATTACACAACATTATCATGTTATATCCAGAAGTAACATGTCTTATGGTTTTACAAGATCAGTTCCTTTTTACCAGTATACAACTATAACATGAAACAACTACTGATGCAGAACATTTTCAACTAGACTCTTAATACAAAACATTACAATGACAAACATTAGAGTTGGATAATGTTCGAAGTGTATTACAGTCAGAGTAAGTGACGGGGTATCAATAGGATACAGAGTACAGTCACTTGCTGATAATGAGGTACCAACCACTGCTGTGCGCCGCTGTTCTCCTGCTTACCGCCGCAGTCCTGGGCGCCGTGTTCAGCAGTGATCCTTGCAGGTACTGTTTGTTCTGGGATCCGCTCCACAGTTTCCTTTTAGCCCTGGCCACAGCATGCTTGCTGCTTCTTCCCTGCAGCACTTACTTAGGGCCGGCACATCACTTCCTGTGCTTTATGGGTTAGATCATGTGACCTCGCTGACCAATCTTAGCCCTCCTGCATGTATATAAGTGGCTCAGCCCCCTTCCCAGATGCCTGAGTGTCAAGGTCCTTGTGTCCTGCAATGGTTGCTGATATCTCTGCTTGTGTACCTAACCCGTACTTGTGTTTCTGGACTCCGCTACCTGTGTGATCCCTGCCTGCTTGACTTTACTCTCCTGTTGCCGATCCGGACTGCTTGACCTGTACCTGTGCCGCCTGCCCTGACCTATTGCTTGTTTGACTTCGCCTCTGCCTCATCCTTCAGTCCTGCACTGTTGCTCCTGGTTATGACTCGGCCTGCTGATTACATCTGTACCTTGCTCTGGTACCCCCTGGTCCACCTTGACCAGCTGCCTCGTGTGCCAATCCTTCTCAAGAGGTAGCGACTTGGTGTTCCTCTCGGGAAAACCTATCCCCACCATCAGGGGTACTGTGAAGAACGAAGGGTTCACTTAGACAACGTCCTTAGAGGAGGTAGGACGCGTGGCACAGTGGGTTCACACTCGCTGGTTCGTGACACCTTGTAATTTTCCTTTGCACTGCCTGCTACTGTGCAGACACTATGCAGGTAATGAAACCCATCCTTATTCATTTGAATGGGGCTGAGATTCAGTTGTCTGCACAGTGTATGAACATGGCCATGTAAAAAAAAATTTTGAAGCAGCTGTGGCCCATTCAGTCTAGATATCAGCAGGCCGAGGAACTGCATTATTAAAAAGTGATGTCATATCCTACTCATATCTGCTAAGTGCTGATTATTCAGATAATTTAGTATTTGCGGGGTAAATTTACTATTGGGGCAAATCATATTAGGATTTGTATTTTTACTATAGTCAAAATAAATTCTGGTATGAT
Organism: Bufo bufo; assembly: GCF_905171765.1. Lineage (NCBI taxonomy): Eukaryota > Metazoa > Chordata > Amphibia > Anura > Bufonidae > Bufo > Bufo bufo. The sequence continues at coordinate 644,679,491 of NC_053389.1, forward strand.
ATGGCAGCCACTAATGTTGGCGAAATGGTGGTTGCATAGACAATCTGGATCCTGGAGTTCATTGTGACAATTAAATTATTGGAGTACAGGTATTCTGAGGAAGGACCTATATTGAATACGGTCTGAAACGCGTAACACAGTGTACTTGTATGAAATATTTTTAACTGCTTCAATAAAGATTTATACCTTGTTTATTTGGAGCTGGACCGCCTAATTTTTCAAGTTCCATTTTAGCTCACCCAGATGCTGTGTCCTGGCTCAAGACAAGGATATGCAGGTGAGAGCTGCCTATGTTTGTTTCACAGGTATTCTTATGTTTTATTCAGGTAGAAGAGGGGGATATTAGTATGCTACTCTGAAGCTAGTGCAATGGGCGCCTCACCCCAGGGCCTCTATATCGCGTCCCAGGTTTAGTAAGAATGCCGACTGGTGTAGTGCGGCCTAAATGTCTCTTTATGTGTCATGATGCTCCTACCTGGATACTGCTGGACCCCAGGCTTTGGCTCCAAAGCAAATATTAGGGGGAATAATTGAGGAATTGGAAAGAATAACTTGAGTCCAGACTTTGAGATGAAGTTCAATGGAAGCTTTACTTTGAATAAACATTTCTTCAAACAGTTTACAGGCCTTGTCTTGGTTCCAGCAGGCTTTAGCATTAAACTGGCAGCCAAGGAATAGGTTAGAATTCTGGCAGCTCCAACATGGAGTCTCAACTGCCCCACCTCCTTCTGGTAGCAAGCAGAACTCGCCCACTTCTAACCAAAGGGAAGGGGGGGAATGGAATGGTGAGTTCCATTCTATCTAACTATAGCTCTGCTGTGTTTGCTGCCACCTCCTGGTGAACCAGGCACATTACATATGAACAATTGCATAACAAGATTAGGAATGCATATTGTGGAGGACTTGGACAAAAATACATAAGATGGCATTTAGGTTAGACCATTAAAGATAGTAGCAGGTTGCAGGAGTGGTAACACCACTCTGGGGTGTTACATACCCCATTACTTAAAATCAAGCCGCCCTTGGCTTGTGCTTAGGGTGTGCTCTAAGGCTACCCAATGAAATTTAGAGTGCTGCATGAGACTAGTTACTATTATGATATACGTAGACTGATATAGCAACAGCTACCACTAGGTCTCTGCCCATATGAGCAGGGTGTCTATTCCTGTTCTTCTTCTCAATATAACCAGACAACCAAAGGTCTGCAAAAACGCTCATTCCTGATTTTCTTATGTGTACTGGGCCCTAGTACCAAAGAAAACATGGGGGTGTCTTTACTCTGTAATCCCACCACTTGGCAATGAAAGCCCGCAAATAGAAGGGTGGCTTCATCCTATATTCTGTTCCAAGCACCACGGCCTAATCATTCTTTACGCTTTGTCGCCATGATGACTGAACTGGTAGCTAACCTATTTCCCTAAGGCAGTGCGCAATACATTAAGACATCTAGAACTAGGAGAAGGAACCAGTTTACTCTGCACAGTTCCCATGAGGGCTGATCCCCAGGGATAGACTGGGAACTTAAAGTGACCCTGGAAAAAATCTAAAAGTGGCCCCATCTTGTAAGCAGGTCCAAACTGAAAGAAAATAGGGGCAACAGAATTAGGCGGGGTGAGCAATACCATAGCGCAAAATACCGTCCTATCAGAACCATATATCGCAGTGCAGTACAATATATTGCCCAAATATATATGTGCCCCTTTGTGGTGTCCTTCAATAGATGCCATTCTCTGTCCTCTTCCAGCTCATTAAGATATGGAGCAGGGTGCTAGGGGTTGAGGTGTGGACCCAGTAGTTGAATTCAGGAGGACGTGTGGTTGCTGGCTGGGTACCTGAGTACCTGATTCTCACAGCTTTAATTACTGTTAAGAGTTCATTATGTACCCGGTCAGGGCAGAGAGGTGGGCTTGGGCGGCCACCTGGGCATCGGCCCACCGGGAAATTTCCCTGTAAAGTCTATGGCCAATCCGCCCCTGCTGGTCCCTCTTAACACACATTGTTGCAGCAGGGTTACCCTTGACGATGTTAGACCTGCTTGTGACTTACCACTTGGTTCTCCTTGTGCAGCAACAATACAGTACAATGCCTAGGCTTTCTAAGCTAACACAAGGTGACATAAGACCATTAGTATTAACGTCCTCAGAGGCAGTCCATATGAGCGATGAAGTAAGGTGCTAACTATCTAGCTAACACTATTAAGTCCAAAGTCCATTTGTAGTGCATAGGATCACATTGTTGTACCCATAATATAGTCCATACAATGGACGAAAGTGCTTGAACATTGCAGAAATGTTAAAACATTAGTGCAAGAATATGACAGTAGAATCACAAAGAGCTCAGGTAAACGTTTGAGTCTATTCCTTGTGTGCTGGCTTGTAACGTTGCAAAACTGGAACATATAATGCAAAAGGGAAAAAATCAATTGTAGTCCACGTGAGGTAGTAGGACTGATATTTGTAATCCATATGAGGTATGGTGCCAACATGCACAACTTGGAGTTAGTTGTAGGATGATGGTTGGAGTTCATAAAGTCCAGGCACAAAAGGGGTAGACAAAAAACAAACTATAAACACAAAACGGGGTGATATTTCTCACCCGTCTATTCCAGTGTCCATTGCTTGGCTCCTATTGTCTCTGTAGCTAAATGTTCATTGTAAAGAACTCCCAATAACGGGCAGGTGGATTACCCTTGTTGGTCCGTTGGGATCTCCGCAAGGACAGTTCAGAGTCTCCGGGAGGGGAGGTAGAGTCCAGGACTTGAGCAGGAAGCTCAGCTGTCTGACTTGGATCTGTAGACGTAGTAATCTCAGCAACTGGCATCAGGACTCGAATTTGAGGCTGGAGAAACCACTGAAGGGGTCAAGCATGGAAGGCAACTCTGTTGGAGTCTCGGTTTCTGGAGACAATGGTAGCTCAGTTGACTTATCCACTTCTCTTGGCCACTCCTGAACAGGTTCCTGCAGGCATTTCTTGAGCCTGTTGTATTGTACTCACTGACTACCTTTATCTCCACTCTGGATCTCATAGACCTCCGATGAGGGGACAGCCACTACTGTATATGGCTGGGTTTCTGAGCAAGACCTGGTCTCCTGTTTGCAAGGGCTCAGCATGAGCACGTAGATCAAAGTATTCTTTTTGTTTTTGCCGGGCCGTCTCTATTTTGGAGTCCACTATTTCTCTGGCATCCTCTAGGAGCTTCTGATGCTCTTTGACCCACTCAGATTGGGGAAGGAGTGGTTCAGAGTCTGGCACAGGGACATCGAGGGCGAGGTCTGCAGGTAAACGGCCCTGTCTTCTGAACATGAGGTAGTATGGGGTGTACCTGGTGGAGAAATAAGTTGTGTTATTGAACAGGTACATTAATTCAGGGAGAAGCAAAGGCCACTCGACCCTCTTGTGAGGTGGCACAGCCTTAAGCATATTGATCAGTGTCTGGTTCATCTTCTCGCACAGCCCATTCCCCTGAGGGTGATATGCGGTGGTCCTCAGTTTTTTGCAGTTGTACAGGGCACAAAGTTCATAGAACTACTGAGACTTGAATGCGGATCCTTGGTCAGTGAGTATTTTGTCAGGACACCCATAAGGAATAATGAAGCTCTTCCACATGACAGTTGCTGTAGTTTTTGCAGTTAAGCCCTTTACAGGTACAGCCATGACGAACTTGGCGTAGTGGTCTATGATTGTCATAGCATAGGTGTATCTGGATCTGCTGGGTTCCAGTTTCACGTGGTCGATAGCCACGATTTCCAGAGGACTCCTACTCACTATTGAATGAAGGGGGGCTCGCTAGTCATGTCTTTCTCCTCTAGCCACAGCACAGGTGGGACACTCCTGGCACCAGGTTTCAATATCACTTCTCATAACAGCCCAGTAGAAACGCAGCCTGACGGTGGCTTCCGTTTTTGGGTTCCAAAATGACAAGACCTGTTATGGTACATGTCCATTACCATCTTAGCATCTCTTCGGAGCATTACTATCTGATGGAGGTGCTCACAGGTGATTGTATCAAGCATTCTCCTGAGGAGCAGATCTCTTTGCAGTAAGAGTAGTTTCCGTTGTCGCCAGAGGCGAACTAGCTCTGAATCAGCTCTCTGTTGCCGGATTCTCTCCGATGCGCGAGCCCACTGGAAAAATAACCTAACAGTTCTCCGATGACTCTACTCTCTGCTTGTAGTTTGAGCCAGAGCTCTTTCTCAACTGGCGGTGAGGGACCACAGGTCTTTGGAGAACTAGTGGCTTTGGAGGCCTGATGCTTAGTGTGTAGGGATTCCTTCTGGGCAAATCTGGAGTAGAACATTGGCATTTCCACGTCTTCCCACTGATCATTTTTAGAAATTAGTTCCTTCTGGGCAGGCAGCCTGGACAAGGCGTCGGCATTGTCATTTGTTATGCCAGTCCGGTACTTAATGGTGAAGCCGAAATTCGCCAGTCTAGAGATCCCAAGTGCGCAGTGTTCAAGTGAACCAGCGGATTGTAGACAGTGAAAGGCGTGTCCGCCAGATAATCCTTAAACTTCTCAGTTACAGCCCATACCAAGGCTAGGAACTCCAGTTTGAAAGAGCTATAATTCTGGTCATTCTGCTCCGGCTCTCGTAAAGACCTGCTGGCATAGGCGGTGACTCTTTCAGTTCTGGCTTGTGTCTGAGATAGTACGGCTCCTAAACCTTTCTTACTGGTATCAGTATAGAGGCAGAATTGCAGACCATAGTCAGGGTAGCCCAGGACTGGTGGCTCTGTAAGTTTTTCTTTTAACACTCTTCGTTCCACTCTACCGGTATCTTAGCATTCTGACAGCCATTAGGATGACCCTTCAAGAGCTCCTGGGTAGGCTCCGCAATTTGAGCGAAGTGCGGGATAAATCTCCAGTAGTAACTTGCAAATCCAAGAAAGCTCTTGACTTCTTTGACTGTCTTAGGAGCTGGCCAGCTTTATACTGCAGCTATCTTATCGGGGTCTGGTTTCACGCCCTCCAAACTTACAACATGTCCCAGATATTTCACTTGGGGCTTCAGTAAATGGTGCTTTGAAGGCTTTACTTTCAATCCATATTGGGCCAGAGTCTGGAAAACTTCTGCCAAGTGCTGTAAATGCTTCTCGTAGGTCTTGGAGTAGACAATCACATCACCCAAGTACAGCAATACAGTCTCAAAGTTTTTGTGTCAAAGACATCTCTCCATGAGTTTCTGAAATGTCCCAGGGTTGTTTCACAGCCCGAATGGCATGTAGTTGAACTCAAACAGACCCATTGGGGTAGTGAAAGCTGTTTTCTCTTTATCTTCTGGTGCATTGGGGACTTGCCAATAGCCACTGGTTAGATCCAGGGGTGAGAAATAAGGAGCAGATCCCAGGGCTGCTAGAGACTCCTCAATTCGTGGCAGGGGGTATGCATTCTTGTGTGTAATGTTGTTGATCTTGTGGTAATTCACACAGAAACGGATTGTTCCATCCTTATTTTTTACTAGGACCAGAGGGGAAGCCCAGGGGCTGTGACTATCCTGGATGATGTTAGCTGTCTTCATATTCTGAACTATTTTCTTCACCTGCTGGTATAGGGCTGGAGGCACTGGCCTATAGCTCTCTTTGATTGGAGGATGAGTGCAGGTTGGAATAGTGTGCTGTATTAGGCTAGTTTGACCATAGTCCAGGGGGTGTTTGCTGAAGACTTGCAGGTGTTCCTTGGCTAAGTCCAGCACGCTTTGATCTGTTCAGCAGAGGTTGTGGCATCTCCAATATGTAGTTTGGCCCACCAGGGCTGCTCAGGCGGGTCTTTGGCTGCATCCGCTGTTTGAAGCGATTGTTGTGCAGCAGCAGTAGGGGGATCCAGGATGTGTTGCAGACTGATGTGACACAAACTCGCAACTGGATAGTACCTTTTTAATTCTAAAGCTTCATCATTTAGATTGACCAAGCATATGGGTACATTTCCATGCAACACAGTGACCACGCTCCTAGCAGCTAGGACAAGGGGATGATCATGCAGATGCAGGGGCTCCACGGGGGCCGGGTAATCCTGACCTCGGACACCGATGTAAGCCTTGCACCATATCAGGGTCACTGATCCAGGCTAGAGTCGAATAGGCTGAGCATCCTTGATGCGAGCACGGCAGATTTCACCCTGTCGGTTGCTGAATTTTTGTTGGGCAGCTAGCACCTGGATAATCTGGTTTATGACGCGTTGAGTTCCACAGGGCGCAGTCAGTAGGGTTTTATTCAAGGCTTCTAGCACTGCAGTGTAACAGTTGCCGAGTACATTAATCTCCCGGAACACAGGGCAATTGTTATCTTCCCGGACCTAGATCACGACCATTCCTTGGTGTGGGAGTTTGGTATCTTCAATCTGTAAGGTAGGTTCCCAATAGCCTAATATAGGCACTGGTTGGCCATTGGTAGCTATGATGTGGAGCTAGGATTCCAGAGGTTGTGTCAGCTGGGCTCCGTTCTGACATCTTTTGAATTCGAATTGACAGATGGTAGTCCCTTGAGATCCAGTGTTAATCAAAGCAGAAAACATTACTCTGTTGATGCCAACTTCAACCATGGGGCGGGCACCCACATATCTAGGCATAAAGGCTGGATATTTGGGCGCTAGTATTCCAGGGGCGGTCCTTGGCCTCAGGGGATACCCTTTTAACTGCCAGACAGAAGTCCATTTCGGTGTGTCCAGGCCTCTGACAATGCCGGCATACAAGCTTCCTGGTGTCTCGATACCCAGGATCTGACAACCTACCAGTCGGCTGACGTCGATCTTCTCGTGGGTGCAGGATTGTCTCTTGAGCAGAAGTCCCTTTCTCAGCCTTGGGCTGCTGTTCCAGTCGCTCTAGCTGCTTCCTCATCCTCTCCATATTCTCAGCTAGGAGGGAGACTTGAGCAATCAGGACGCCTGAGCCCCATGCTCAGCTATCTGGCCATGGGCAGCAGGTCACAGGTCGAGCCATGCCTTGTCTTAGGGAGGTTCAGACTAGTGACCCTCCCCTAGGATGCCAATAGCAAGTTCCTTAAAATCCAAGAAAGGGGTATCTGGGTGCTGAGCTGACAGCATCTTCAGTTGACATTTGAGGGGTTCGTCGAGGACACCTTCAATAAACTGTTGTCTGGGAGTCTGATCTTGTCCCTCAGCTTCATGGGGATCTATGTGGATAACTGCCCACAGAGCTTCTTGCAGGGACAGGGCAAAGTCTCTCAAAGTCTCCTTTGACAGCTGTCATTTCCCAAAGAAGCACATCTTAAGCTCGGAGGCGGTCCTAGTTTCAAAGGTGCTACTGTCGGTCTAGCATCTGCTCAGCTGTTTTTCGCTATGGCCGAGGCCAGGACTTGACTTCCCAGAGCACAGCTCTCTGTAACTGGCCAATCAGGATTTCCACTTTCTGGTCCTGCGAAACTGGATATAGCTTAAAGGTGGCCATTGGCCAACATTTTATCACAGAATTCCCTGAGTGAATAAGGTTCTCCTGATTAACGTGGGAGCCAAGGTGCCCTAAAGTAGTATGGCATAGTAAGAGGCATGATGGAGGTGGCTGCAGCTGCTGCTGATGGCTTACTGCGTGGCTCCTTTAAGAGTCACTGCAACTGCGCAATTTTGGGGCGTATGATGCTCTGGCAGGCAGATAATGGCCCTAAACAATCTTTAGCAAGGTTATTTTCCCCAGCAATACTCACTCAGACCTCTGGACGTTGCTTCTCAGTATCCATGGAAGCTGGGACTGTATTTTCCCTTTTCCAAGATGGCCAATTAACCCTGTTTTGCCACAGTGCTGCAATTGATGTAGATTCACACTCTCCAGCAGTAAGTAAATGCAATAAAGTCTCTTGCTATGGGTTTTACAGATGAGGGCCTTCGATAGTAAGGCACAGAAGTATTTTGAATCCTGTTCGTGACACCAATTTTTTGTAACAGAAGCCTGACCCCAGGGCCTCTATATCACGTTCCAGGTGTAGTAGGAATACTGACTGGTGCAGTGAGGCCCAAATGTCTCTTTATGTGTCACGGTGCTCCTACCTGGATACTGCTGGACCCCAGGGTTTGGCTCCAAAGCAAATACTAGGGGGGAATAATTGAGGTATTGGAAAGAATAACTTGAGTCCGTACCTTGAGATGAAGTTCAATGGCAGCTTTACAGTTTACAAGCTTTGTCTTGGTTCCATCAGGCTTTAGCATTAAACTGGCAGGCAAACTCAACTCTGCTATATCTTTCTCTCACTCTGCTATACTGACAAGCTAACTGGATAACTTGGCTTCTTCTTTACGCTGTACTTCACTTTTTTTCGGATAACATGGCATTTAGGTTAGACCATTAAAGATAGTAGCAGGGTGCAGGAGTGGAAACACTACTCTGGGGTGTTACACTAGTCATACACCTGGGACCAGTCAAACACTTTTTTGTGTGAAAGCTATCTCTCGCAACCTCCTAATAAACATACATACTTAGCTATCTTCTTCAGTCCCATAAACTTTAAATTGAATGAAATCACACATGAGCAACCACCACTCCATTCTAATGGGCGACATAGGAGTCCCATTCATAATCGGTGGGCATTCCAGTGATAATCAGATGCTTATTAACTATCCTGTTGATAGGTGATAAGTGTTGATTAAGGGGCAACCCCTTTAAAAAGTAATGCCCCCTACATTATTACCACCTACCTTGCTTCCCCCAAGTGGATAGGCAGTTTCATGGGGGAAAAAACAGGGATAGTTACATGGTTAATACGATTGAAAAATGACATTAGTCCATCAAGTTCAACCAAAGGATAGGAGGGGACGCGAATCCCAGAAAGGAAGTGAGACTCAGATTTCTACACATTTTCATAAGCATTAATGTCATTTACTTGCAAGAATTCATCTAAACCCTTTTAAAAATTATCCATAGTCCCTGCTGTGACCACGTCCTGAGGAAGCCTATTCCACAGATTTACAGTTCTTACAGTAAAGAAGCTTTGATGCTCCTGGAGACTGAACATTTTCTTCTCCAGTCAGAGGCAGTGCCCCCTTATCTTTTGAGGGCATTTTACAACAGCTTTTCACCTAATTTTTTGTACGGCCCATTTATATATTTGTATAGGTTAATCATGTCCCCCCCTTAGGCGTCTCTTCTCAAGACTAAATAAATTCAATTCTTTTAATCTTTCTTCATAACTAAGACCCTCCATGCAGGGCCGGACTGGCCTGCCGGGATACCGGGAAATTTCCCGCTAGGCCGGCAGGCCTGAGTGCCGCAAGGCCGCGGCCCTGGTGACAAGTGGGGGCGGCCGGCGGCAGGGCACAGCAGCAGGAGATGAGCGCTTCCATTGTGGAAGCGCTCATCTCCATAGTCATCTGTATCGCCGTCCTCAGGACAGCGATACAGATGTCTATGCTGCGGCAGGGGAGGGAGAGGTGTGTCCCCTCCTGTTCCTCTGATAGGCTGCCAGCACTAGGCCGGCAGCCTATCAGAGGCCGCTGCAGGCGGCGCAATGACGTAATCGAGCCGCCTGAGGCCTGCATCGCATCGCTGGAGGTATATAGGTACAATACTGGCACATGATAAGGGGGGACTACTGAGCTGGCACATGATAAGGGGGGACTACTGGGCTGGCACATGATAAGGGGGCTACTGGCACATAAGGGGGGCTACTGGCACATGATGGGGGCTACTGGCACATAAGGGAGCTATTAGCACATAAGGGGGGCTACTGGCACATAAGGGGGGCTACTGGCACATGATAAGGGGGGCTACTGGCATGATAAGGGGGGCTACTGGCACATGATAAGGGGGGCTACTGGCACATGATAATGGGGGCTACTGCCGCATGATAAGGGGGGCTACTGGCACATAAGGGGGGCTACTGGCACATAAGGGGGGCTACTGGCACATAAGGGGCGGCTACTGGCATATAAAGGGCGGCTACTGGCACATAAGGGGTGGCTACTGGCACATAAGGGGCGGCTACTGGCACATAAGGGGGGGCTACTGGCACAAGGGGGGTTACTGGCACATGATAGGGGGGCTACTGGCACATGATAGGGGGGCTACTGGCACATGATAGGGGGGCACTCTGGCTACTGGCACATGATGGTGGGGGGCTTTTATTACTGGCACATGATTGGGGGCATCTATGGGGGCACATCTTACTGGCACATGATTGGGGGCATCTATTGGGGCACTTATTACTGGCAGATTATTGGGTGGCACTATAGGGGCATCTACTGAGGCTACAAATAAGGGGTATTTTATATGGGGGGCTCTGTATAGGGGCATTTTATACTGGGGCACATTATGGTGGGTACTATGGTGAAGGGGGGGAGCACTATGGGGCACTGAAAGGGGTATTTTATATTGGCACATTATGGGAACATTAGCTCAACTGGGGGCATTACAAAGGGGTATGTTTTTCACATTATAAGGAGAATTATTACTACTGTGGGGGCATTATGGTGGGCTTTAGTTCTCCCTCATGGTATGACCCCCTAGTAGCAGCACCAGCCTCTCCCTGCTCTGCTATCCCTCTGCCCCTTCTCCAAATCCTTATTATGAAATCTTTCTCATTAGGATAAAGCACAACATCAGCTCCACCGAGCCCCCGGCCAAGTGTTGAAGTGGTATCCGAGATCCCCAAGGGCAAAGCCAAGTAACTGTAAGTTTTTATGTGAAATATGTTTATGTTTGTAGTTGATCTTTATTATCAATTTTACATTGCAGATTTTTTATTTTTTTTGCAGCATATGGGTGAGATTTTATAAATATTTTTATTATTTGGTCGAAAGGCTCATTGGGGGGATTGTAACAGGACTGCCGTAGAATATCTAAAATAGCTGATCAAGTAAAATGTTGCATGCAACAATCATTAAATAGGTGGCCAACAAAAAAGGGGCGGGTCAAAGGGCGTGGTAAAACACTGTCTGAGCATGCTGAGAGTTGTAGTTTTGCAACAGTTGGAGGCATCCTGGTTGGGAAAACACTGTGATAATATGAACAATGGGGGTTCTACAAAAGAGCTATTGTGGGTCAAAGTTCATATTCGTGTTTACACACGTGTTTTAAAATGAATGCTTTCTCCTATTATAAACAAGTAAATAATGACGCAATGCTGTGGGGCTGGTATGCAACTTTTTCCAGGGCTGGTTTTTATCCCCAGTCTGGCCCTGCCTCCATGCCTCTTATCGGTTTAGTTGCTCTCCTTTGTACTTTTTACAGCTCCAGAGCATCCTTTCTATGGACTGAACTGTATATTTCAGATGAGGCCACACAAACATTTTGTAAAGTGGTAATTTCATCCCTGTCCTGCGAGTCCATAGCTAGTTTAATACATGACAATATCCTAGTAGCCTTAGAAGCAGCTGATCGACATTGTATGCTGTTATATAATCTACGGTCTACAAGGAGACCCAAATCCTTCTCTACAAGTGACTCTCCCAGTAAGACATATGATGCACATATGACATATGATGTCCCCTAGGACATATGATGCACGTAGATTATTACTACCAAGATACATAACTTTACATTTATCCACATTAAACCTCATTTGCCAAATTAATGCCCAAGTGTCCAAGTCTGCTTGTAGTTTTTGAACATCTTCCATAGACCGCACAGTACTACAAAGCTTGGTAAATAAATAATAGAGGACCCAGCACTGAATCTTGGGGTTAACCACTTATAACCCAGAACCATTCAGAATAGGAATCATTGACCACAGCTCTCTGGACACGGTCCTTCAGCCAGTTTTCGATACAATTACAAACTATACTTTCTAAGCCAATAGACCTTATTTTACCTATTAAACATCTATGAGGGACAGTATCAAAACCAGGACAGTATCAAAAACCTAGAAAACCAGGGACATTCACTGATCTTAACATTTCAAAGTCTATCCATTTACAAGTTAAAATAATACATAAAATATATCACAGTGAAACATTGTTTATCATTGCCAATTTCTAAGCAGAAAATTCCATATTTCTGAGGTGTCCTTATAATTGTAACATGAAAATGAGGACAGCTGGCGCTTGGCAGACATTAATTAGGGAGGGCTTGAAAAAAAAGACGTTCTTGGAACAAAATCCTACGATGAACTTGTTCCTGTGTAATGCAAAACTGTGGATGCTCCTTTCAGGAAAGATTACAGTGGAATGGAAATTGTCTTATTAATTATGTGTATTCAGAAAACAAGTCGTGCAAACACTCACCATGTGCTTTTTTTTTTTTTTCCTTTATGCCTAAACCTCAAACAGTAAACCTAACTGCAGATGTGAACATTCTTCAGACAACACACAGATCTGACATTAAAAAGACGTCTCTGCTGCGCCTGTTTACACAAGATGAATGTGCTGATGGCTTTTATTTTAGCTTATTTAAGGGAAAGGAAAAAAATACTGTTGTTCTTTTGCTGCACTTGGAAAAAAATCTGTGGCCAGTCATATATCTATAACATGGGAGATCTGCTTATTATTAACCCTTCTTTTGCTGCCGCCCAGCAAACAACACCATGTTGCTCACTTAGCAGAGTGGTTAGCTCTTTCCATATCTTTAATAACCTGAAATGGGGAGTAATCGGGCAGCCCCATTTTGGGATGACTTTATTGCTACTTCACAAACATCCTTCATAGAAATCTGCTCTAATTATCTATATACAGTGGATATAAAAAGTATACACACCTGTAACGGTCGCGTACACACACACACAGGGGGGAGGGAAGTGACCACTGCGCTCCACCCTTACCCCTGGCCCTGCCTACTTGCCTCGCGAGTCCTAATGACAGGGGACAACTGGACGGCAATCCCTAGCTTGGCCTTTCAGGGTGTTCTAAATGAAATTTTTGAACAAGTCTAGGAGCATGAACCTCCCTGGCAGGTACCCAAGATCTCTCTTCAGGTCCATACCCCTTCCAGTGAATCAGGTACTGCAAGGAATTACGCACCTTCCGGACATCCACTATTTTAGACACCACATACTCGACAGCATCATTAACAAGAACCGGCGGAGGCGAGGCTTTCGATGGTACTACCGGTTCAAAATATTTTTTAAGTAGAGATTTATGGAACACATTATGAATGTGGAATGACTCGGGCAGCTCCAACCTAAATGATACCGGGTTAATCACCTCCGTAATCTTATATGGTCCAATAAAACGAGGAGCAAACTTTTTAGAATCTACCTTAAGAGAGAGATTCTTGGAGGACAACCATACCTTATCCCCAACCTGAAAATTCACCCCCCTTGAACGTCTCCTATCGGCCTTGAGTTTCTGAGAACTTTGAGCCTTTTCTAAGTTCGATTGAACCCGGGCCCAAACTGTGCACAGTTCAGAGGAGAGCCTATCCGCCTCAGGGTTAGAGGAGGAGACGGATGACCCAGAATGAAAACGGGGATGGAAACCATGGTTACAAAAGAAAGGTGAAACCCCAGCAGAAGAATTGACACGGTTATTCAAAGCAAATTCAGCCAATGGAAGAAATTTCACCGATAATTGCTGGTCATCAGCAACATACAACCTCAAGAATTGTTCCACAGACTGATTAAGGCGTTCAGTCTGCCCATTACTCTCAGGGTGGTAGGCAGAGGAAAAAGACAATGAAATTTTACATTTTTGACGGAAGGCCCTCCAGAATTTGGACACAAACTGCACACCCCTGTCAGAAACAATATTTTCCGGGATACCATGCAATCGAACAATTTCTGTCACAAAAATAGATGCCAGAGTTTTGGCATTCGGGAGTTTAGACAGGGGAATGAAATGGACCATCTTGATAAACCTATCGACCACTACCCAAACTACAGTCTTACCCTCCGCCGGCGGTAGGTCAGTTATAAAGTCCATCGATATATGGGACCAGGGTCTACTGGGAATGGGTAGGGGTTGTAGGTTACCAGCAGGGCGAGTCCTAGGTGTCTTGGACCTGGCACAAACCTCACAGGCTGACACGTAGGACATCACTAGTTAGAGTGGGCCACCAATAAGATCTAGAAACCAGATCCTTAGTGCTCTCAACACCCGGATGTCCACAAAAGGCAGAATCGTGACACTCACCCAACAGCTGGAGACGACATTGTACGGGAACAAACAACTTATCTGTTGGGGTGGATACCGGTGCCAGATGTTGTTCAGACCTAATGCGAGCCGAGATATCCTGGGTAAGAGCTGCTATGAAGATTTTTGCTGGTAGGATGGATTCAGGTGGTACCTCAGTAAGTTGAAAAGAATGGAAGCTCCGAGATAATGCGTCCGCCTTCACATTTTTACTTCCCGGCCTGAACGTAATGGAAAAATCTAAATGAGTAAAAAACAGAGCCCATCTGGCTTGACGGGGATTCAACCTCTTAGCAGACTCGAGAAACGTAAGGTTTTTATGGTCAGTGACAACAGTTACACAATGCCTTGTCCCCTCCAGAAAATGCCTCCACTCCTCAAATGCTCAAATGGCTAGCAGCTCCCTATTCCCTATGTCGTAGTTTCTCTCCGTGGGAGAGAATTTCCTGGAGAAGACGGCACATGGTCTCAGATTAGTGAGGGTAGCAGGACCTTGTGAAAGGACTGCTCCTGCGCCGTCCTCGGACGCATCCACCTCCACAATAAAAGGTTTCTCCTGATCAGGCTGGATCAGAATGGGAGCGCTACTGAATGCCTTTTTTAATTTTTCAAATGAAGAAATGGCCTCAGTAGACCAATTCTCCAAATCCGCCCCTTTCTTAGTAAGGTCGGTCAACGATTTAGCAATTACGGAAAAATTCATAATAAATTTACGATAGTAATTGGCGAAACCTAGGAACCGTTGTAAGGCCTTTAAGGATGAAGGTCTTACCCATTCCTTAATTGCTAGTACCTTACCAGGATCCATCTTGAAGGCGTGAGGAGTCAGAACATGCCCTAGAAACAGAATCTCCTGTACACAAAAGACACATTTCTCTTGCTTAGCGGATAGCTGATTCTCCCTCAACACCTCTAATACTTGTTTAACATGAGACACATGGGATTCGAAGTCAGGAGAGAATATCAAAATGTCATCAAGATAGACAATAACAAATTTACCTAAGAACTCCCTAAGAATGTCATTCATGAAGTTTTGGAACACAGCTGGGGCATTGCTGAGTCCAAAAGGCATCACCTGATATTCAAAGTGTCCTACCGCTGTATTGAACGCCGTCTTCCATTCGTCTCCCTCCTTGATTCGGATTAGATTGTATGCCCCTTTCAGGTCAATTTTGGAAAACCAGGTTGCCCCCAGAACCTGGTTAAATAAATCCGGAATCAATGGGAGGGAGTATCTATTCTGGACAGTGATTTTATTTAATCTCCGGTAATCGATACATGGCCTAAGACCACCATCTTTTTTCTTAGCAAAGAAAAACCCCGCCCCCATAGGAGAGACAGAAGGTCTAATATGCCCTTTACCAAGGCTCTCCTTAATATAATCTTCCATGGCCTTGCTTTCGGGCTTAGAAAGATTATAAATTCGCCCCTTAGGAAACTTGGCCCCCTCTACTAGCTCTATGGTACAATCATAAGGTCTATGGGGGGGGTAGAACCTCCGGGGTTGGTGACGAGAATACATCAGAATATTCCCTAACAACAGTGAGTAAGGTATCAGACTTTACTGAGACCCCAGCCTGTACCACGGACAAGCACGAGTCACACTTAGGCCCCCATCTCACCAACTCCCCACTGGACCAATCTATAGTGGGGTTATGTAGTCGGAGCCAAGGCAACCCTAGTACCACCTCAGTCGGTAGGTTCTCCAGGACTAAAAGGGAACATCTCTCTGAGTGGCACACACCCACGGTTAGAGAAATCTCTGAGGTACATGAGCTCACCGTACCACCAATAAGAGGAGCAGCATCAATAGCCATGACATGGATAGGAGTTGGTAAGGCAAACATAGGAATACCCAATCTTACAGCATACTCAGAGTCAATAAAGCTAGCCGCTGAGCCAGAATCAATAAAGGCCTTACCCGGCCATTTATCTACTCCCAGAGAAATCGTAATGGGTACCAAAAGCTTACATTTAGAAAATTCAGGGTGTACCTGGTCTTTAGGTTGCCTTGCCTTAGGAGCCTTGACAGAGAGGACCTTCTTGGGACACTGGTTGATCCAATGGTCAGGATCTCCACAGTAAAAGCATTCTCCACGTCTGCGGTGAAGATTCCCTCGGGTCATGCCAACCTGCATGGGTTCCTCGGTGGAGACCTCAGCATTGTCTCTGGGATAGGCCTCTGGCTGGACCACCATCTGGGAAGAGAACTGTTGTTCCTGTCGTCTCTCTCTAACCCGTCGGTCAAGTCAGACAACAAGGGTCATCATCTCCTCTAAGGTCTCTGGAAGTTGATAACTGACCAGAAGATCCTCTAAATTATCAGACAGACCTGACCTAAACTGACTCTTCATGGCTGGTTCGTTCCATCCTGAGGGGACACACCACCTTCTGAATTGGGTGCAATAATCCTCCGCAGGTAGATTGCTCTGAACCAGTGCCTTTAGAGCCGTCTCGGCTAATAGAGCCCTGTCTGGTTCATCATAGAGGGTACCTAGGGCCTGAAAGAACCCCTCCACAGAAGATAAACAACTGGCGCCAGCAGGTAAAGAGAACGCCCAGTCCTGGGGATCACCCTGTAGTCAGGAAATGATAATGCCCACGCGTTGACTCTCGGGGCCAGAGGACACGGGGCGCAAACGGAAGTAAAGTTTCTCTCTTAAAAGAGAGAAACTTCTTCCGGTCTCCAGAAAAGGGTTCTGGGAGCTTAATCTAGGGCTCAAAATGCAGACTGGAGGCCTGAGGAGTGAAAGAACCTTGCCCTAACTCAAAAGAACAGAGTTTTTCCCCTAACTCCTGCACCATCTGCGTCAGATTAGAGACATGGTCAGTCAGGATCACCAGAGGATTCATTATACAGTGGTTATTGGGCCTGTGAATCTGTAACAGTCGTGTACACACACACACAGGGGGGAGGGAAGTGACCACTGCGCTCCACCCTTACCCCTGGCCCTGCCTACTTGCCTCGCGAGTCCTAATGACAGGGGACAACTGGACGGCAATCCCTAGCTTGGACTAAGTGCAGGGAAGACAGACAGACAAACAACAGAATGTGAACAGACCGAGTCAATACCAGGAAAGCTACAAAGTACAAATGGAGCAAGCAGAGAATTATCAGGAGAAGCCGGGGTCATAAATACCAGGAGAGTCGTGTAGTACCAAAGGAGTCAGCAGAGGATCGTCAGGAGGAGGCCGGGGTCAGAATACCAGGAGAGCAGCAAAGTACACAAGGAGCAGGCAGAGGATCGTTAGGAATTCAGCAGGAGGTAAGTACGCCAGGAAAGACAAAACCACAGGTGGAACCTAAATTAACAGGCAACCTGTGGCCAGCAGGCTGCCTGTATTTATAGTGGGGAGTGAGGGTCATGTGACGTGGCCAGCGTCACATGACCGGCAGACCAACCAGTCGAGCACCGAGTGATCAGCTCGGCGCTCAAGGCAGACCTAGGAGCAGGGAGCCACCCAGCTAGTAAAGCTGCCCTGGGAACGAGGTCAAACACAGATGCTCACTCCCGAAGCTAAGCAGCAGTTCTGCGGCTAATGGGGGACCGAGTGCACCTTCGGATCCCCATTAAACACCCCTGTTAAAATGTCAGGTTTCTGTGACATAAAAAAATGAGACAAAGATAAATCATTTCAGAACTTTTTCCATCTTTAATGTATAAACCGTACATCTCAATTGAAAAACAAACTGAAATCTTTTAGGTAGAGGGAAGAAAAAATATAAAAATAAAATAATATGGTTGCATATGGTTGCATACTTTGTTGAAGCACCTTTTGATTTTATTACAGAACTCAGTCTTTTTGGGTATGAGTCTATCAGCATGGCACATTTTGACTTGCCAAGATTTGCCCACTCTTCTCTGCA
The DNA here is from genome assembly GCF_905171765.1 of Bufo bufo. Classification (NCBI taxonomy): domain Eukaryota; kingdom Metazoa; phylum Chordata; class Amphibia; order Anura; family Bufonidae; genus Bufo; species Bufo bufo. The sequence continues at coordinate 644,697,364 of NC_053389.1, forward strand.
AATTTCCAAATCTTTTTTATCCCAGCGCTGGTACCGCAATTTATTTTATACATTTTTACATGTTTAATTGGATCAGGGCACCCGATATCCTTTTTGGTACTCAGCAGCGGCTCTGTGTACTATCGGCTTACAGAGTTAATGACCCACTGACAGCGCAGGTACAACCATACTATACTTAATATAAATTTCCAAATCTGTCAGATTGCGAGGGCATCTCCTGTGCACAACCCTCTTCAGATCACCCCACAGATTTTCAATCGGATTCAGGTCTGGGCTCTGGCTGGGCTTTTCCAAAACTTTAATCTTCTTCTGGTGAAGCCATTTCTTTTGTTGATTTGGATGTATGCTTTGGGTCGTTGTCATGCAAGCCTTTCTGCAGAGATGTAAAATTCACAATAATTTGAGGCACATGCCAGTAAAAGTACTGGACTCTACTCTTTATTTCTTAAGGTCCTCATACACATTAGTGCATTATCGGCAAAAACCTTCTAATGTGTATGGGGAGCTCCTGACTCTCTCCCAACAGATGATGTCGGGGAAGAGAAAGATCGGGCGAAGTAAATATATTTGCCCAATCATTTTGTTCTCAGACGAGATAAGCCACTGCCAGATGTGTCTGATAGCAGCTTGCTCCTGTCTCCCCATTGAATATACATATACCTTCAGCTGGACCAAGCATGTATGTGTATAAGGGAGTAAGGAGAGAGTTGCGTGAATATGTATGTCCTGCTTTAGCCTGTTTCTGGAGCAGTTTGGCAGACACCTGATTATAGCTCTAAACAGGGATAGTGGTAAGCTGCTTTTAGAGGCACCCACAGTTAATATTCTAGGTCAGTCAGATCAGGGCAGACTGGCTGTAGATCCTACAAGGAAATTTCCAGGTCGGCAGATTCCTAGGGGGCCATCCGAGCCTTTCTCATGGCTGACAGCCAGGTACACGAAAATCTGATGCTCTCTGTATTAATGCTAGAAGCATCAGGTACTTATGCACCTGGCCGGAGGCCGCAGGTGCCCCCCTGAATTAAACTTTATCACCGTCCTCCAGATACTGTGTTGGGGGCAGTAGTGTTTTGGGTTGCATTGTGGTATTTGGTTCTACTGAGGCAGTATTTGGAGCTGGACTGTTTTGTGGCCTACCTTCTGTCAATTTGGTCCTTCCTACAACATGGGTCCACTTATTATTATTTTTCCAGGGCCACTTTTCGTTTTTTTTCCCAGGGTGACTTTAACCACCTCCGGACCGCCTAACGCAGGATCGCGTTCCGGAGGTGGCAGCCCTGCGCACAGTCACGCATATACGCGTCATCTCGCGAGACGCGAGACTTCCTGTGAACGCGCGCACACAGGCGCGCGCGCTCACAGGAACGGAAGGTAAGAGAGTTGATCTCCAGCCTGCCAGCGGCGATCGTTCGCTGGCAGGCTGGAGATGTGTTTTTTTTAACCCCTAACAGGTATATTAGACGCTGTTTTGATAACAGCGTCTAATATACCTGCTACCTGGTCCTCTGGTGGTCCCCTTTGTTTGGATCGACCACCAGAGGACACAGGTAGCTCAGTAAAGTAGCACCAAGCACCACTACACTACACTACACCCCCCCCCCCGTCACTTATTAACCCCTTATTAGCCCCTGATCACCCCTAATCACCCCTGATCACCCCATATAGACTCCCTGATCACCCCCCTGTCATTGATTACCCCCCTGTCATTGATCAACCCCCTGTAAAGCTCCATTCAGACGTCCGCATGATTTTTACGGATCCACTGATAGATGGATCGGATCCGCAAAACGCATCCGGACGTCTGAATGAAGCCTTACAGGGGCGTGATCAATGACTGTGGTGATCACCCCATATAGACTCCCTGATCACCCCCCTGTCATTGATTACCCCCCTGTAAAGCTCCATTCAGACGTCCGCATGATTTTTACGGATCCACTGATAGATGGATCGGATCCGCAAAACGCATCCGGACGTCTGAATGAAGCCTTACAGGGGCATGATCAATGACTGTGGTGATCACCCCATATAGACTCCCTGATCACCCCCCTGTAAAGCTCCATTCAGATGTCCGCATGATTTTTACGGATGCACTGATACATGGATCGGATCCGCAAAACGCATCCGGTCGTCTGAATGAAGCCTTACAGGGGCATGATCAATGACTGTGGTGATCACCCCCCTGTCATTGATTACCCCCCTGTAAAGCTCCATTCAGATGTCCGCATGATTTTTACGGATGCACTGATAGATGGATCGGATCCGCAAAACGCATCCGGACGTCTGAATGAAGCCTTACAGGGGCATGATCAATGACTGTGGTGATCCCCCCATATAGACTCCCTGATCACCCCCCTGTCATTGATTACCCCCCTGTCATTGATTACCCCCCTGTAAAGCTCCATTCAGACGTCCGCATGATTTTTACGGATGCACTGATAGATGGATCGGATCCGCAAAACGCATCCGGACGTCTGAATGAAGCCTTACAGGGGCGTGATCAATGACTGTGGTGATCACTCCATATAGACTCCCTGATCACCCCCCTGTCATTGATTACCCCCCTGTAAAGCTCCATTCAGACGTCCGCATGATTTTTACGGATGCACTGATAGATGGATCGGATCCGCAAAACGCATCCGGACGTCTGAATGAAGCCTTACAGGGGCGTGATCAATGACTGTGGTGATCACTCCATATAGACTCCCTGATCACCCCCCTGTCATTGATTACCCCCCTGTAAAGCTCCATTCAGACGTCCGCATGATTTTTACGGATGCACTGATAGATGGATCGGATCCGCAAAACGCATCCGGACGTCTGAATGAAGCCTTACAGGGGCATGATCAATGACTGTGGTGATCACCCCATATAGACTCCCTGATCACCCCCCTGTCATTGATTACCCCCCTGTCATTGATTACCCCCCTGTAAAGCTCCATTCAGATGTCCGCATGATTTTTACGGATGCACTGATAGATGGATCGGATCCGCAAAACGCATCCGGACGTCTGAATGAAGCCTTACACGGGCGTGATCAATGACTGTGGTTATCACCCCATATAGACTCCCTGATCACCCCCCTGTCATTGATCACCCCCCTGTCATTGATCAACCCCCTGTCATTGATCAACCCCCCTGTCATTGATCAACCCCCCTGTCATTGATCACCCCCCTGTCATTGATCACCCCTCTGTAAGGCTCCATTCAGATATTTTTTTGGCCCAAGTTAGCGGAATTTTTTTTTTTTTTTCTTACAAAGTCTCATATTCCACTAACTTGTGTCAAAAAATAAAATCCAAATGCGTAAAATTTTTTAGACATTTATATTCCAGACTTCTTCTCACGCTTTAGGGCCCCTAGAATGCCAGGGCAGTATAAATACCCCACATGTGACCCCATTTCGGAAAGAAGACACCCCCAGGTATTCCGTGAGGGGCATATTGAGTCCATGAAAGATTGAAATTTTTGTCCCAAGTTAGCGGAACGGGAGACTTTGTGAGAAAAAAATAAAAAATATCAATTTCCGCTAACTTGTGCCAAAAAAAAAAAAATTCTATGAACTCGCCATGCCCCTCATTGAATACCTTGGGGTGTCTTCTTTCCAAAATGGGGTCACATGTGGGGTATTTATACTGCCCTGGCATTCTAGGGGCCCCAAAGCGTGAGAAGAAGTCTGGTATCCAAATGTCTAAAAATGCCCTCCTAAAAGGAATTTGGGCACCTTTGCGCATCTAGGCTGCAAAAAAGTGTCACACATCTGGTATCGCCGTACTCAGGAGAAGTTGGGGAATGTGTTTTGGGGTGTCATTTTACATATACCCATGCTGGGTGAGAGAAATATCTTGGTCAAATGCCAACTTTGTATAAAAAAATGGGAAAAGTTGTCTTTTGCCAAGATATTTCTCTCACCCAGCATGGGTATATGTAAAATGACACCCCAAAACACATTCCCCAACTTCTCCTGAATACGGCGATACCACATGTGTGACACTTTTTTGCAGCCTAGGTGGGCAAAGGGGCCCATATTCCAAAGAGCACCTTTAGGATTTCACAGGTCATTTACCTACTTACCACACATTAGGGCCCCTGGAAAATGCCAGGGCAGTATAACTACCCCACAAGTGACCCCATTTTGGAAAGAAGAGACCCCAAGGTATTCGCTGATGGGCATAGTGAGTTCATGGAAGTTTTTATTTTTTGTCACAAGTTTGTGGAATATGAGACTTTGTATGAAAAAAAAAAAAAAAAAAAAAAAATCATCATTTTCCACTAACTTGTGACAAAAAATAAAAAATTCTAGGAACTCGCCATGCCCCTCACGGAATACCTTGGGGTGTCTTCTTTCCAAAATGGGGTCACTTGTGGGGTAGTTATACTGCCCTGGTATTCTAGGGGCCCAAATGTGTGGTAAGGAGTTTGAAATCAAATTCAGGAAAAAATGAGGAGTGAAATCCGAAAGGTGCTCTTTGGAATATGGGCCCCTTGGCCCACCTAGGCTGCAAAAAAGTGTCACACATCTGGTATCCCCGTACTCAGGAGAAGTTGAGGAATGTGTTTTGGGGTGTCTTTTTACATATACCCATGCTGGGTGAGATAAATATCTTGGTCAAATGACAACTTTGTATAAAAAAATGGGAAAAGTTGTCTTTTGCCAAGATATTTCTCTCACCCAGCATGGGTATATATAAAATGACACCCCAAAACACATTCCCCACCTTCTCCTGAGTACGGAGATACCAGATGTGTGACACTTTTTTGCAGCCTAGGTGGGCAAAGGGGCCCATATTCCAAAGAGCACCTTTCGGATTTCACAGGTCATTTTTTACAGAATTTGATTTCAAACTCCTTACCACACATTTGGGCCCCTAGAATGCCAGGGCAGTATAACTACCCCACAAGTGACCCCATTTTGGAAAGAAGAGACCCCAAGGTATTCGCTGATGGGAATAGTGAGTTCATAGAACTTTTTATTTTTTGTCACAAGTTAGTGGAATATGAGACTTTGTAAGAAAAAAAAAAAAAAAATCATCATTTTCCGACAAAAAATAAAAAGTTCTATGAACTCACTATGCCCATCAGCGAATACCTTAGGGTGTGTACTTTCAGAAATGGGGTCATTTGTGGGGTGTTTGTACTGTCTGGGCATTGTAGAACCTCAGGAAACATGACAGGTGCTCAGAAAGTCAGAGCTGCTTCAAAAAGCGGAAATTCACATTTTTGTACCATAGTTTGTAAACGCTATAACTTTTACCCGAACCATTTTTTTTTTACCCAAACATTTTTTTTTATCAAAGACATGTAGAACTATAAATTTAGAGCAAAATTTCTATATGGATGTCGTTTTTTTTGCAAAATTTTACAACTGAAAGTGAAAAATTTCATTTTTTTGCAAAAAAATCGTTAAATTTCGATTAATAACAAAAAAAGTAAAAATGTCAGCAGCAATGAAATACCACCAAATGAAAGCTCTATTAGTGAGAAGAAAAGGAGGTAAAATTCATTTGGGTGGTAAGTTGCATGACCGAGCAATAAACGGTGAAAGTAGTGTAGGTCAGAAGTGTAAAAAGTGGCCTGGTCTTTCAGGGTGTTTAAGCACTGGGGGCTGAGGTGGTTAAAGTTCCCAATCTGCCCTTGAGTCAGATCATAAATCCCTTCCTTATTCTGGTGTTCTGTTTGAATAACAAGTGTGTTTAAATGCATTGTATTGCTACTGCCAATTAAATTGCTAGTGCAATTAAAAAAGACTGAACTTCTTGGCTTTGATATATGAGGCCCAATGACTCTGCTGGTGCATACTATAGGATCAGCCTTTATGTATCCAGGTCAACTTTAATAGTGCAGATAAGACTTATAACTGATAAGGGGCTTATCTGACCAGTATATACAGGCTCTAGCACATCTTTTACAATCTATGCACATGCACTGACCCCTGAAGTAATTAATCTATTCAGTACAGGCAGAAAAAATATGTTCAAAAGAAAAAAAAAAAAGAATCCCTTAAATGAATAAGTCAGGAGTCCATTTCCATGTCATCACAAATACATTGCTATTCTGGATATTTCACTAACCAGAAACTTTAGGAAAATTACATCTGGAGCTGATCCTGTATTAAGTATGGTTATCAACATACAGTTGCAAGAAAAAGTATGTGAACCCTTTGGAATGATATGGATTTCTGCACAAATTGGTCATACAATGTGATCTGATCTTCATCTAAGTCACAACAATAGACAATCATAGTCTGCTTAAACTAATAACACACAAAGAATTAAATGTTACCATGTTTTTATTGAACACACCATGTAAACATTCACAGTGCAGGTGGAAAAAGTATGTGAACCCCTAGACTAATGACATCTCCAAGAGCTAATTAGAGTAAGGTGTCAGCCAACTGGAGTCCAATCAATGAGATTGGAGGTGTTGGTTACAGTTGCCCTGCCCTATAAAAAACACACACCAGTTCTGGGTTTGGTTTTCACAAGAAGAATTGCCTGATGTGAATGATGCCACGCAGAAAAGAGCTATCAGAAGACCTACGATTAAGAATTGTTGACTTGCATAAAGCTGGAAAGGGTTATAAAAGTATCTCCAAAAGCCTTGCTGTTCATCAGTCCACGGTAAGACAAATTGTCTATAAATGGAGAAAGTTCAGCACTGTTGCTACTCTCCCTAGGAGTGGCCATCCTGTAAAGATGACTGCAAGAGCAAAGCACAGACTGCTCAATGAGGTGAAGAAGAATCCTAGAGTGTCAGCTAAAGACTTTCAAAAGTCTATGGCATATGCTAACATCCCTGTTAGCGAATCTACGATACGTAAAACACTAAACAAGAATGGATTTCATGGGAGGATACCACAGAGGAAGCCACTGCTGTCCAAAAAAACATTGCTGCACGATTACAGTTTGCACAAGAGCACCTGGATGTTCCACAGAAGTACTGGCAAAATATTCTGTGGACAGATAAAACCAAAGTTGAGTTGTTTGGAAGAAACACACAACACTATGTGTGAAGAAAAAGAGGCACAGCACGCCAACATCAAAACCTCATCCCAACTGTGAAGTATGGTGGTGGGGGCATCATGGTTTGGGGCTGCTTTGCTGCATCAGGGTCTGGACGGATTGCTATCATTGAAGGAAAAATGAATTCCCAAGTTTATCAAGACATTTTGCAGGAGAACTTAAAGAGGACCTTTCACTTGTATACAAACTAAAAACGAACTATATCAGTGGGCAGAGCGGCGCCCAGGGGTCCCCCTGCACTTACTAGTATGTCTGGGCACCGCTCCGTTCACCCGGTATAGGCTCCGGTGTCTGCGCTCACTGGACTGATTTTTTGTATGAGGCGTGTCCCTTGCTGCAGCAGCGCTGGCCAATCGCAGCGCACAGCTCATAGCCAGGCTATGAGCTGTGCGCTGCGATTGGCCAGCGCTGCAGCAAGGGACACGCCTCATACAAAAAATCAGTCCAGTGAGCGCAGACACCGGAGCCTAAACCAGCTGAAGCTCAACAGAAGATGGGTGTTGCAACAGGACAACGACCCAAAGCATAGAAGTAAATCAACAACAGAATGGCTTAAACAGAAGAAAATACGCCTTCTGGAGTGGCCCAGTCAGAGTCCTGACCTCAAGCCGATTGAGATGCTGTGGCATGACCTCAAGAAAGCAATTCACACCAGACATCCCAAGAATATTGCTGAACTGAAACAGTTCTGTAAAGAGGAATGGTCAAGAATTACTCCTAACCTTTGTGCACGTCTGATCTGCAATTACAGGAAACGTTTGGTTGAAGTTATTGCTGCCAAAGGAGGTTCAACCAATTATTAAATCCAAGGGTTCATATACTTTTTCCACCTGCACTGTGAATGTTTACATAGTGTGTTCAATAAAAACATGGTAACATTTAATTCTTTGTGTGTTATTAGTTTAAGCAGACTGTGATTGTCTATTGTTGTGACTTTGATGAAGATCAGATCACATTTTATGACCAATTTGTGCAGAAATCCATATCATTCCAAACGGTTCACATACTTCTTCCTGCAAATGTATATGTAATAGGACTAATCTTATCAATGGCAAATCCTTAATCACGCAGACCAACACTTTTTATGAATGTTTATCCCATGGTCAAACTTGGTATCCCATTGTTACTTAATCCCATCACCATTCTGATGTTTCATACTCTCTGGTCACTACAGGATCTGATGCCTGCAGAAAATTAAATGATTTTCAGTTTGGAAATTGGGTCAATGATTATTCCATTACTACACATGTAATTTTTGTATCATATCTGATTACAGCCTCATGCAGAGGGCAATACAGTAGGGCGGCAATAGATGTGCATAGGGCTCCTTTCATTCCTCTATAGACTTCCAATGTCATATATAGGCAGAGATTTTGTATGAATCTGACAGCAAAAAAGAAACTTGGCATGATCCATCAGATGCAATATGTACAATGCTATTTTCCCCTGATAACACCTGATGGAGCAAGATGCATGGCAGTTATATGGCACCCCTACCAGTCAGCTGTTGGAAGGGGACATGGCATTTAGGCAAACGCTTCAGCCTCTTCCTTGACCTGTGACGTCATGTCCCTCAGTCACATGGCCTTTGTTTAGCTCAGTCCCATATAAGTGAATTGAATTCAGCTGCAAAAGCAATTTCAGGCACCTTACGATATATAGCACTGTGCTTGGCATACTATGAAGAGGCCAGAACACTCTTCTGAGCACTGCAATGCCTTCAAACAGCTGATCAACGGGGGTGTCGGGAGTCTGACCCCCACTGATTTGATATTGATGACCTATCCTGGGAGAAGTCATTAATTAGTGTGAAACACCTTTACTCAATAACAGTTGAGAACAAGTTTAAGCAAGTGCTAAGCAAATAACCAATGGAACAAATTTTCATGTGGCCAAGATTTAAAGGGGTTATCCAATATCATAAACAGCCCCCCCATGAGCCGGGCCCCTCACAGGGAATATACTTACCCTGCTCCCTGCGCCGCTCCTGTTCCCCCCACCACTGCTGCTGCTTCTCCCTGTACACGGATGAAAACATCCGGTGTCGGGGGAGAGCAGCCAATAGCAGGCGTGGATGGGAATGAGCCTTCCTAGCATAGCAGGTGACACTAGGGAGGTTCGTCCCTGTCCCTGCCATTGGCTGCTCCCCCCAACACCGGATGTTTTCATCCATGTACAGAGAGAAGCAGCAGCGGTGGTGCGGGGACCAGGAGCGACGCAGGGAGCGTGGTAAGTATATTCCCTGTGAGGGGTCCAGCACATGGGGGGAAGGGGGAGTGTTTATGATATTGGATAACCCCTTTAAATCTTGGCAGAAGGGAACATTTCTATAGAGCGAAGATCCTCCTTTTGATCCAAAAGACATAGACACTAATTGCGCTGTCCCAGCTAATAACTTCTGAACTAGAATTCATACTTGTATTCTGTTATATTTGTTAACCACTATACTTAGTCCTCTTTGCTGCCATCTAGTGGCCATTATTATATTTTGTTTATGAAGTTATCTATGTTGTAATTCATTGTCATTCAGGGGTGTAGCTATTGGGAAGCGGCTGCTTTGGAGCCAAAACTCAGAAGGGGCCCACTCAGGAGGAAGACTAAAAGATTTTATTGTCAGGGCCCCCTCAACAGTATTATACAATGACATTATATACAGTGAAAGTATATACAGTGACATGAAATACAGTATATATGTGTAGGAAATGGAAAAAGTGGGTGACAGGCCTGGTCTGAGACAGTGATCTTGACTAGCCATAGAAGTGGGGGTTGCAGGAGTGGAGGTGGTTGCAAAGTTGTTGCTGGGCTGTTAAAAAAATTCTGTAGGGCCCAGTCATTTATAGTCATGTTGCTGTTGTCATTCATCTTGTAACTCCTCCTCCTCCTTCTCGAGCTCATATCCTTGTCACAGAGGTATCACACGGCTGGAGAGATGATTTTCTTTTGACCTCTATTATCATTTGTCAAAGTACATTCAATAACCTACCTAAAGTTCCCTAAAGGGATATCCATTGTATCTTCCTCACTGGAATTCTACATGTAACTGATGTCACTTGGGGAATGATTATAGTGAGTTCACTATCTTCCATTGCTTGTGCAATGCAGAGACTTCTATCATGCACATCGGTTGCAGAATAATAATTAATCAAGACTGGTGTCTGCTGTGCCAGTCTTAAGAGGGTGTGTGCTGCCAGAGGTAGTGTGTAATTTATTATTAAGAACAGGCCTCATCGTAAGTTAGATGCCTCCTCTGGCAGTCCATGCTCCAGAATGAAATCTACGGCAACTCAGAGCTGCCATAGAATAGATTTCAGTCATTATTTACACAAAACTGGAGGCTTGCGACTTTTTTAAGCCAAAAAAAAGTCAAAGGGGGAATGATGAATCTCCCCCATACTATATCCGAAGAGCGAATATTATGAATGTAATGTGTATAGTATGTCAGACTCTCCTGCCAAAACTTAACTGGGAATATGAATCAGGTATGTTGGACTTTGCTGTCGCCAATGTTTTATTTCTCCATCTCCAAGTAAATTCCCCATTAAAAATGCCCTGTCTGACCCAGGAAGAAGTACAGCGGTGTCTTGAAAAGATTAATATAGAGAAATCACCACGACCAGATGGCAGACACCCCCGTATCCTAAGAGTTTCTATGAGGAGGTAAGTAATAGACTTGACAACAGCGAATAAATGGATGCTGTATATCTGGACTTCTCCAAAGCATTTGACACTGTACTGCATGAAAGGTTAGTATTAGTGTTGATCGGGTGCTCAGGGGCTCGGGCCAAACACATCGGGAGCACCCAAGTATAATGGAAGTCAATGGGAGAACCCGAACATTAAACCAGGCACCCCCTGCTCTAAAGAGGGGAGGGTGCCTGGTTTATAGAAAAATGTCAGAAATTGATGGAAACACCACCAAAATGGTTCGGGAACAGCATGGGGAGGATGTCTGGATGGATCTTGGACTCTCAGGTCACTGCTGGGAACGATGTTGTCCGATTAGTACGCCACTTTTAAAGACTGACAATAATACGCACAAAACCGAAGATGAAATAAATTTTAGAGGAATAATTGTTAGGAAACATTCTTTCCTGTATATTTACTTGTAAAAAAAAATGTTTTCATTGAACAACGAAAGCGGAGATCCAGCGGCGTTATTCCCAGGACCCGCTGAGCAGCTTTCGGGAAACCAAAGTCTTTGGGTTCCAGGGGGAGTATGGTTGCAAAGCTGAAACTTAAACTAATTGACGGAAGGGCACCACCAGGAGTTGAGCCTGCGGCTTAATTTGACTCAACACGGCAAACCTCACCCGGCCCGGAAAGGATTGGCAGATTGATAGCTCTTTCTCAATTCTGTGGGTGGTGGTGCATGGCAGAGTTGGTGGAGTGATTTGTCTGGTTACTTCCGAAAACCAATAAGACTCCTCCATGCTAATTAGTTAAGTGACCCCCGGAGGTAAGGATTTTGTTGTACCAGACTCTTATGGGAGAGTGCCTGCTGCTTAGCTGACCATCGAAAAAAATATGGTTGAGGGCCTACAGGTGAGCTGACCATCACAAACATTATGGGCAAGGGCCTGCTGCCGCTTTGTTGACTCTTTGTTGTTATTGGAATGAGTGATAAAAAAATGACAGATAATGTTACTGGTATTTAGGATGAGGAAACGTTATACAGGAGAGGTACCACAGGTAATGTCACTGTTCGCAGCATTTACGCAAAAAGTACACTGTATGTCACAGATATGCGAGGGCCTGCAGGCCAGCTGACCATCGCAAACATTATGGGCGAGGGCCTGCTGCCGCTTTATTGACTCTAGATAACTTCTGCCTGATCGCACCTCCCCGTGACGTCGATTATCCATTTGGATGTCTGCCCTATCAACTTTCGATGTTCTTTTATGCCCTAACATGGTGACCATGGGTAACGGGGAATCAGTGTTCGATTCCAGAGAGGGAGCCTGAGAAACAGCTACCACATCCAAGGAAGGCAAGCGGGGGGCACGCAAATTACCCACTCCCGACTGTCAGAAGAGGACACAGTCTATTGAAAAATAAAATTTTATGTCACCGAAAATTTTTAGAAGCACACACGTTACACAGCAGATGTGGGCCTGGTCATGTCACTGTCAGAAGAGGACACTGTCTATTGAAAAATTAAATTTTATGTCACAGAAATTTTTGGGAAGCGCACACGTTACACAGCAGATGTGGGCCTGGTAAAGTTACTGTCAGAAGCGGACACCGTCTATGGAAAAAGTGGACTGGATGTCACTGATATTTTAGGGATGCGCACACTTTATACAGAAGATGTGGAGGATAATTTAACCGTCCACAGGGAACACAGTCTACGGAAAAACTGCACTGGATGTCACTGATATTTTAGGGATCCTTTACACAGGAGATGTGGCGCAAAATTTTTTACTGTTCGCAGCAGCCTATTACACGTTATTTTGTGCAGGATGCGCTGAAAATATACACTGCTCAAAAAAATAAAGGGAACACAAAAATAACATCCTAGATCTGAATTAATTAAATATTCTTCTGAAATACTTTGTCCTTTACATAGTTGAATGTGCTGACAACAAAATCACACAAAAAATAAAAAATGGAAATCAAATTTTTCAACCCATGGAGGTCTGGATTTGGAGTCACACTCAAAATTAAAGTGGAAAAACACACTACAGGCTGATCCAACTTTGATGTAATGTCCTTAAAACAAGTCAAAATGAGGCTCAGTAGTGTGTGTGGCCTCCACGTGCCTGTATGACCTCCCTACAACGCCTGTGCATGCTCCTGATGAGGTGGCGGACGGTCTCCTGAGGGATCTCCTCCCAGACCTGGACTAAAGCATCTGCCAACTCCTGGACAGTCTGTGGTGCAACGTGACGTTGGTGGATTGAGCGAGACATGATGTCCCAGATGTGCTCAATTGGATTCAGGTCTGGGGAACGGGCGGGCCAGTCCATAGCATCAATGCCTTCGTCTTGCAGGAACTGCTGACACACTCCAGCCACATGAGGTCTAGCATTGTCTTGCATTAGGAGGAACCCAGGGCCAACCGCACCAGCATATGGTCTCACAAGGGGTCTGAGGATCTCATCTCGGTACCTAATGGCAGTCAGGCTACCTCTGGCGAGCACAAGGAGGGCTGTGCGGCCCTCCAAAGAAATGCCACCCCACACCATTACTGACCCAATGCCAAACCGGTCATGCTGGAGGATGTTGCAGGCAGCAGAACGTTCTTCACTGCGTCTCCAGACTCTGTCACATGTGCTCAGTGTGAACCTGCTTTCATCTGTGAAGAGCACAGGACGCCAGTGGTGAATTTGCCAATCTTGGTGTTCTCTGGCAAATGCCAAATGTCCTGCACGGTGTTGGGCTGTAAGCAGAACCCCCACCTGTGGACGTTGGGCCCTCATATCACCCTCATGGAGTCTGTTTCTGACCGTTTGAGCAGACACATGCACATTTGTGGCCTGCTGGAGGTCATTTTGCAGGGCTCTGGCAGTGCTCCTCCTGTTCCTCCTTGCACAAAGGCGGAGGTAGCGGTCCTGCTGCTGGGTTGTTGCCCTCCTACGGCCTCCTCCACGTCTCCTGATGTACTGGCCTGTCTCCTGGTAGCGCCTCCATGCTCTGGACACTACGCTGACAGACACAGCAAACCTTCTTGCCACAGCTCGCATTGATGTGCCATCCTGGATAAGCTGCACTACCTGAGCCACTTGTGTGGGTTGTAGACTCCGTCTCATGCTACCACTAGGGTGAAAGCGCCGCCAGCATTCAAAAGTGACCAAAACATCAGCCAGGAAGCATAGGAACTGAGAAGTGGTCTGTGGTCACCACCTGCAGAACCACTCCTTTATTGGGGGTGTCTTGCTAATTGCCTATAATTTCCACCTGTTGTCTATCCCATTTGCACAACAGCATGTGAAATTGATTGTCACTCAGTGTTGCTTCCTAACTGGACAGTTTGATTTCACAGAAGTGTGATTGACTTGGAGTTACATTGTGTTGTTTAAGTGTTCCCTTTATTTTTTTGAGCAGTGTATATTGCTGCTGTCGCACACAATAGTCCTTAAAGAGGACCTTTCACTAGAATAGAAAATCTAAACTAAGTATACAGACATGGAGAGCGGCGCCCAGGGATCTCCCTGCACTTACTGTTATACCTGGGCGCCGCTCCGTTCTCCCGGTATAGCCTCCGGTATCTTCATATGTTTGGCTCCACTCAGTTGAGCCTGCCGGCGTCTCCTTCTCCCATGCTGTAGCACTGGCCAATCGCAGCGCTCAGCTCATAGCCTGAGAGTTTTTTTTTTAAGATACCGGCGGCTATACCGGAAGAACGGAGCGGCGCCCAGGTATAACAGTAAGTGCAGGGAGATCCCTGGGCACCGCTCTCCATGTCTGTATACTTAGTTTAGATTTTCTATTCTAGTGAAAGGTCCTCTTTAAAAGGACTTTTGGGTCTCTGAAAAGTTATTTGTATAAAAATCTTCCTATTACACTCCCTATACTTTTCCTTCCTATGCACAGTTCTCCCTAACACTGAGCAATTTAGCGCAGGTTGCGCTACAAACATATATTGCTGCTGTCATACATAATAGTCCTTACAAGGACTTTTGGGTCTCTGAAACATTTTTGTACAGAAATAATATTTAATTACACTCCCTACACTGTCTGTCCCTTCTTATGCTCAGCTCTCCCTAACTTCGAATAAGCCGAACACGCGTCATCGGGTGCTATATAGCACCCGATGACGCGTTCCGGCCAGCTAATCACTGTAATGCCAGTAGCTAACATGGCTACTGGCATTAGAGTGAGGGCAGTACTTACCTGCAGGTTTATTGGCTGCTTAGCAGCCGCGAAACGTGCGGGGAGGAGACTTGAGCATTGCGCTGGAGCACAATTGCGGAACTCGGCCGAGTACCGTCATGTGCCGAGCATAGCGATGCTCAAGCCGAACTCGTATTCGGCCGAGCATGCTCGCTCAACACTAGTTAGTATATAAAATGAGAATGTTTGGACTGGGAGAAAATGTCTGTATATGGGTAAGTCTACTTTCACACTCGCGTTTTGGATTTCCGTTTGCGAGATCCGTTCAGGGCTCTCACAAGCGGTCAAAAATGGATCAGTTTGCATTCTAATGCATTCTGAATGGAAAAGGATCCGCTCAGAATGCATCAGTTTGCATCAGTTCAGTCTCCATTCCGCTTTGGAGACGCACACCAAAACGCTGCTTGCAGTCTTGGCTATGTTAAAGATAATACAAACGGATCCATTCTGAATGGATGCAGACGGTTGCATTATCTGAACGGATACGCGAGTGTGGAAGTAGCCTAAGTAACTGCCTCAGTAAAAGAAAACAGAGGGTGGTTATTAATGGTACACACTCAGATTGGGTCACTGTCACTAGTGGGGTACCTCAGGGGTCAGTATTCGGCCCTATTCTCTTCAACATATTTATTAATGATCTTGTAGAAGGGTTGCACAGTAATATATAAATTCTTTCAGATGACACTAAACTGTGTAGAGTAATTAACACAGAAGAGGACAGTATACTGCTACAGAGGGATCTGGATAGATTGGAGGCTTGGGCAGATAAGTGGCAGATGAGGTTTAACACTGATAAATGTAAGGTTATGCACATGGGAAGGAATAATGCAAGTCACCCGTACATACTAAACGGTAAAACACTGGGTAACACTGACATGGAATTGGACCTAGGAATTTTAGTGAACAGCAAACTAAGCTGTAGAAACCAGTGTCAGGCAGCTGCTGCCAAGGCCAATAAGATAATGGGTTGCATCAAAAGGGGCATACAGATGCCCTTGATGAGAACATAGTCCCGCCACTTTACAAATCACTAGTCATACCACACATGGAGTACTGTGTACAGTTATGGGCTCCTGTGAACAAGGTAGACATAGTAGAGCTGAAGAGTGTTCAGAGGAGGGCAACTAAAGTAATAACTGGAATGGCTGGACTACAGGACCCAGAAAGATTATCAAAATTAGGGTTATTCACTTTAGAAAAAAGAAGACTGAGGGGAGATCTAATAACTATGAATATATCAGGGTTCAGTACAGAGATCTCTCCCATCATCTATTTATCCCCAGGACTGTGACTGTGACAAGGGAACATCCTCTGCGTCTGGAGGAAAGAAGGTTTGTACACAAACATAGAATAGGATTCTTTACGGTAAGAGCAGTAAGACTATGGAACAGGCTGAACTGGATGGACAGATGTCTTTTTTCGGCCTTATAAACTATGTTACTATGAGAGAAGTCGTCGATGATGGTGTCTTACAGTGGCCTGTTCCCCTTCTGCATCGAAAAATTGTTCCAATCCTTCTGGCTGCACTCATCTATCGCCAGCAAGTATTCCACAATATGTGTGCAGAAAAATGTATGTTGTGTTGTGTATTAACATCAGGCTGCATTTATAACATCTCTTTCTTTTTAACAAAGAATATACCGGTAATTTCCAGGCACGTTTTGAGGTTTCTCATGAAATAGTGTACTAATAATGTCACATCTTTACTGACAAAATCAATGCTGGTAATCTAGTTAAGTGTTCTTGCGAAGGCTAAGTGATAATAGCCATGGGATTACCTGATGCTTCAAATTCAGTTCTTTTACGATAAAATTTACAAATGGCTTTTAACAAGCAAAACATTCCCTTGGCATTCACATGCTGAATCTCAGTTTACCTTTCACTTCATCATATTAATTTGTGTACATTATGGTGGTAGAGGCTTGGGTTCAAGTTTTAGAATAATAAGGTTAATGTCAATACAGATTTTACATTGTGTATAAAATATCACATACAGTATAAATGATTATGATTTTTATAGCATAATACTACTGCAATATGCGACACTAAGACACAGGATTCATCCTACCACCACCAAAAATGCAGTTCTTCTTGCTGTCTCATAGATTACATGTAAGGGACTGTGATTCATAATTGCTAGTGAGTTTGCTTTCTAATTGGTGAACGATTTGCTTGAGAACCCAGAGAGAGGATCTCTGTCACCTCATTCTTCCTAAATAAGTTGTTGAACAGCAAGAGGCCATATACAGTTCATTTAGGTGTCTTCTATTGTATATTTCTATCACTGCACACATTTGAATTCATATCAAATCCTTTGTTTCCCCAGGAATTTTCTCCATTCAAAAATGAAATAGCATGCAATCTTTACAAACATCTACCGGGATTCAGGGTCGATGGCTGTTGAATGGACTATCTTCAGTGAGAATTGTCACCATGTACTTGATTCACAGCAATTAATTGAATCATTTATGGCAGCCTGATAAATGTTGGCTGAACCCACCGATTTCAACGGTAACAGTCAACCATCTAATATGGTGACATATGTTAGGGGGAAAAGGGGTCTAGAATATTGGATTTCAACAAGCAGAATGCTTTTTGTTCTGAAGGGAGAGAATCTTGCTCCAGGGGCAGACATACCCCCCTGTGCATCTGGATTAGCTGCACAGGGTCCCAAAGAAGAGTGGGCACATGGCTGGCAGTGTCCAATCTGTAATTATTATCTGTTCTCTGTTTTAGAGGAGATATAATTATTGTGTACAATTTTTGCTGCATGTACTGGTATTGAGGAACCACGGGAAAATTCTAATTTCATGATTTCTTCTTATTTGTTTTTACAGAATTCACTGTGTGCTTAAAACTATAGGGCAATCTTATTTTATGGGTCATTAAAATTACAGTGATACCATATTTATGTTGTTTTTATTATGTTTTACAACTTTTTTTAAATTAAAACCTTTAAAAAAAAATGTCCTTGCATTGCCAAATTCTTCACTGTGTTCACCACGCATGATAAATATTTTTATATTTTAACATAATCATTTGGACAATTTCAGATACAGAAATACCAATTATGTTTTTATTGCTTATTTTTTATATGTAAAAATGGGAAAGGGGGTGATATGAATTTTTAATACTTTTGTGTGCTTTATTATAAAAAAATTATTTTTTTTACTTTTATACTGTAATTATTGGTCCTCTTAGGTGACTTGAGGGCAATATTCTGATCAATTAAACCATATACCGCAATAGTATATTATTGCAGTATATGCGATTTTTACTGGTTTCCTATTAAGCCATGCTGCAGGCAGAGCTTAACAGACAGTTTGATATGGAATGCCTAGTAGGCTTCACTAGGCCCCAGATTGCCATAGTAACTGATTGGAACCCCACAATTTCATGCCCAATTTTTAGGTGTCAATTAATGGTCAAACGTAAGGCAACTAAGGCTACTTTCACATCTGTGGCACTATGATCCGGCCACTGGTTCCAGCAGAGAAGACCAGGAATTAGCCGGACACAAACTGCAGCATGCAGCGGTTTGTGTTCAGCCAATTCTCTGCATTTTGCCGGATTGCGGCAAGATCCCTGCAGGACCCCATTATAGTTAATGGGGCCACAGGCATTTCGGTTGCATTGAAATGAAGTGCTGGATCCAGAAAATCCATGTTGCAGATGTGAAAGTATCCTAAGTTTGCGTATATATATAGAGAAAAGGGTCTAAGTTCTAGAATGATGTACCAAATCTATCAAACAGCATGTACTACTGTAATAGATTTGGTCAATCTTGTCACTGCCTGGCATAATGTTAGCCATAGACATAGGATAGCTGTCGTCTGAACAAGTTATCACTCCCATTCCCATCATATACATACCTGCTCAGCTTGGCTAAGTAAGCATGTGTTCTCAATAGGAAGATGGGGAGGAAGCCACTGCCAGAGGAAAACATCTCAATGAGAACAAAGTTTAAATCCAACTTGCCCGATCCTTATCTTCCCTGAAATCTGCCATGGAGCGAGAGTCGGAAGGCTCCCATACAAATTAGATCCTCAGCCGATCCTTCTGAAATCTATAACACAGCATTAGTAAATGTGGCCCATTGTTTTGTTCTTATTTTTACTCAGGACCAGGCACAGTCTTAGGCCAATATCTTAGTAAATGGCACAATAATGCTGTGTTTGTATCCACTATGTAAAAATTTTTCTATGTTGTCATATGACTGCCTTTCACTTTTCTATCACCTTTTACAGGACCCCTGTAAAGGATTGTTTATTATAAAGTCTTTGATTCATCTCTCAAGTAAACACGCTGCAGCTGAGGTGGACATTAGCAGCTTTACTTGCTTGTATTGCAGTCAGCATGAAACTCACTGCAATAGGTTTGGCCAGGATCAAAGTACATCTGACATACCAGTGTCAAACTGAGCACTACTTCCCACATGAAAAGCAGCAACAACAATGCTTTGATCAGTATTTGGAGGACCTTCTGATCTGTAGCTAGAATCTTTGATGAATTTGGTTAATTTCTTGGCAAACGCACACGGGTGTATTCTGCTTATTCACAATAGTAGTATGCTAGATAGATTGGTTGATGTAATGTAGCCCGTGTCCTAGTGGTTCTCAATCAGCTATTACTAATATCGTGACCATTATTATTACCAGTCTTTTCTTTTGCAAACTGGAAAACACCACAATTTTGAGATTCTGATACTAGATTGTTAGTGATGGAGGCCACAATTCATAGATTAACTCATCATGTCACATATGCTACAATGTTTCATTTAGAAACAATTTATTATCAATACAAAATAAACATTAAAATAGACATTAAAAAAATCATTCTGATATTAAGAAATAAGAATTATATAACATACATTCCTGGTTGATTACCAGCAGACAATATGAAGTTTATGGAAGACAAATTGTACACCAAGGCTAATTTATAAAATTTTATCATTTCTAACTTGTGCCTTAAGAAATCCCTGCCACTCTCTTATAGTCCTATGACAATATTCCTAGTACTCAGCTTCCTTTAGATATCATTGGAAACTCAAAATTTGCCATAGTAAGTTGGAATGAGGACATTAATGTGCATTGTGAAGTTAATCCACATCATTGTCTGATTATACAACGCTGCTTGGTGGGAACTAAGGTTTGGAAACATTGTCCCAAGTACTAGAGAAGATGGCAATAGGAACCCCAAGAAAGGACAATTCAGGGTATGAGTAAGTTATAGTTATAATTTGAATAATGTTTAAGGGGACCCATGCAGTGTCTAACTGGGATTCCTTGGACATACCTGTCACGAATACAGGGGAGGGGAGGGACACAGAACTTGGCCTCAAGGCTACAGAGAGGGAAAAGGTCACCTCCTAGGAAGCCCCTAAACCTGGCCCTGACTCCTGTCAGTATGTATAGACCCTGAAGGTGGGAAAATACATACGCCAGAACCTAGACCCTAGGAGCCATGAAATGCCCTAGGTAGTGGCAGGGAATGAGACTACTGGTTCCTTCCCAGGTGAACGAACCAGTGTCTCCCTGAGGCCTAGTAACAACAAGCACAGGGGAACAACCAAATACAAAGAGCAGTACAACTTATCTTATAGAAAATGGATGAGCAGGAACACGGGTAAGGTCCACACACTAACTCTTCCAAATCCAAGCTGAGAATATCAACCGCATGGTATGAAGTGTGAGACCAAACTAAGTAAGGAATGCAGTAACGACCACCGGCTGCACCTGACAAGAGGTGTGGTCATTACCAAACCACAACATTGAGAATCAAGAGAATGTCACGTGCAGTCAGTCTCTCTGATCTTCTAACCTCTGTCACAGAAGGTACCGTGACAGTACCACCCTTCTACGGGTGACCTCCAGACACCCAGGACCGATCTTATCCAGATTAGCCCTGTGAAAGCCAGGCGACTGGCATTAACGTCAGCCGCTGGAACCCACATTCTCTCCTCTGGACCGTAACCCTTCCAGTGAACGAGATACTGGAGGGATCTACGGAGAATTCGGGAGTCCACTATCTTGGCGATCTGAAATTCAAGATTACCGTCCACCATGACAGAAGGGGGTGGCAGGGAGGACGGTTCAGCAGGTTCGACATATCTTTTCAGTAATGATTTGTGGAAAACATTATGGGCCAGATTTATCATTAGCTCAAGTCAGAATAATTTTGTACGCAAAAATTTGTGACTTTTATTGGCTCTGCGCTATCCTCGCCAGTTTTCTAAAAGTGGGCGTGTTTTCTTATGTAAATGAATCTCTAGACAGATTTACTATTGTGACGATTTAAAAAGTCGCAAAAAAATGCGCAAAATCACTCCAGTGCGGACCATGCTTATCTTATGCGATATTTTAAAAGAACATGCAACTTTTTCTTAAAGACGTGCGACTTTTGTAAAGTCGCTTACTGACAGATAAACTGCTACCGTCAAACCACATTTATCACAGTTTTAAAGGGCCGATCATAAATCTGACTTAGCTAAAACTGACTTTAGCCATATGTGAAAGTGGAGTGAGCTGTCAGAGTAATGATAAATCTGGCCCAATGAATCTTTAAAGTCTGCAGAAGGTCAAGACAAAAGGCTACCGGGTTAATAATGGCAGAGATCTTATATGGACCAATTAACCTTGGGCCCAACTTCAACAAAGGTACTTTTAACTTAATGTTTCTTGTGGACAGCCACACAGAATCACCCACTCTCAGGTCCGGACCACTCATACATCTCTTGTCAGCCATTCGTTTATACTTCTTGCCCATATTTTTCAGATTATTTTGAATTTTCCGCCAAATAGATGACAAAGAAGAGAAAAATCTTTCCTCTTCAGGTATACCAGAAGTCTCAGTACCAGAAAATGTGCCAAACTGCGGATGGAACCCATATGCCCAAAAAACTGCTACTTATCAGTGGACTCCTGCCTACAGTTATTTATGGCGAACTTGGCCAAAGACAAAAAAGACCAAACCAAACAAAACATCTCAGATAAGTCTCCAGATTCTGGTTAGAGCGCTCAGTCTGTCCGTTCAACTGAGAGTGAAAGGCCAAAGAGAAGAACAATTGTACCCCCAAGCGATTGCCAAACGTCTTCCAGAATCTGTTTTGGGGCTACGACATGCCCCTCACCACTGAGGAAGGGGCATGTTGTAGCCCCGAAACGCGTTTGGTAAAGACAGTAAAGAATTTAGATCCCACCCGTGTGGCCCCAATATAGGGGTAGTGTGTGGATATTTAGAAATTAAGAAGTTCGGTACACTAAATATATTTACTATTGCAGCGGAGCGGTGAAGAACCTAGGACCTAGAGGATACGCTCTGCTATATGCCGCCATCACGTGGGACGCATGAGGAGACGGCCGGATCACGTGGGACGCCACGTAGTTCCTGGCAGGCCACAAGTGAAAGAATCAGTCTCGAGACAAGACCGAACACGAGCAAAGAGTGGTAAAGTACCAACACTTACGCTGTTATCTATTTGTTGTATACAGCAAATTGACTGCATACACATCGCTATTGATTGAACATTCAGATTGTGAACACAGGTTGGAAATGAAATGAAAGGAGGAGGACTCTGATTAAGTGCAAGATTATCATCATTATTAGGATGTACATCGTACCGACAATCTATTACTATCGAAAGATACACCAGTGAACTATTGTGTTTACATATAGTTGGTTATAGTAGCAGCATCATTGCATTGGATTTTTAAGTCTAATATTTATTTATTTATTGTATTTATTGCATTCATCATATTTATTGCATTTATTTTAGCTTGATGTTTTATGATGTGTTTATAATAAACCCATTTAGCTATCCATATAGCCAAATATTGAGTGCCCCCCCCCCCGTGTTTTCATATTTTAGTTCAGTTAGTTTTTGGTACAGGCATAGGGTGAGCCAGTGGGGTGTGCACCGTCTCCATCTTCGGTTTGATAGGTGAGCCACTTACTATCCAATTTTTCCATATATTCACTAAATGTCCCTTCTTTCCACAAAACAAAAACAGACTTCCTTCATATGACCAAGGCTCTTGCCAGCAGTTCCAGGAGGAGCCCCTCCTAACTGCATAGGCTTATCACAAGGCATAACCACAGGTGTCTCTCCACCATAAGTGTCAAAGTAAGCCGCCACATTATTCGACAGTACGTCCTGAGGGTGAGGAACCCTAGATCTCTCTCTCAGGTGTCTATCAAACTAAGTAGGAAATGCAGTAATGACCACGGGCTGCACCTGACAAAAGGTGTGGTCATTACCAAACCACAACACTGAAAATCAAGAGACTGTCAGTTAACCTCATGTGCTGTCAGTCTCTCCGATCTTCTAACCTCTGTCACAGAAGGTACCCTGACAATACCAGAGGAAATGGTTCTGAAGTACCACCCTCTGTCCATAACAAATCCTCTTTCATCTGCCTCGCAAACTATTATCATATAAAATCTGTAGATCTACCCATAAGAAATAGACCCTTGTGGGAAGTAATTGGCTTCTAAATTAACTTTAAACATGGTTGTTATTTGCGAAATCTTTGCAGCATATTGTTTAAGAGCTTGGTCGATCTACTGTATTCTTAATTCCAGAAAAATAAAATACATCGCATTTACCATACGGTGAGGTCAAATGAGGTGACAACTGTTTTGTGCACTTCGTCTGATAGGTGTGCACAAAATGGCTGTTGCCTCATTTGTCCACATTCTGTATATATGCTTAAAGAATAAAGAAAAGATTTTACAATATGGCGAGTGCCATGCATTTTCTTGTTCTGGAATAAATACTATTGGACATGTGTATAGAGCACCACTCTGGATTGGTAATACAGCTGAGTCTCAAGACTGTATGCTATTATGGATAATAGATTCAGATTTGAAGCACAGGAGTGCCAGCCTTCTTTTTTTGTGATCCTCTGTAGTTTGGTGGGCTGATATGACTTTACAGCCATGTAAATGCTACTGGCTTTATAATATCAAAGGCCTTTACATTCCCCCTCTGCTGGGTCCCGTAAATAATGCAGAATATATACATTGGCCCATATTTACTAATGTGTCTGTGCTTAAAATCTGTCTAAAAATAAGTGCAAATTGGCACAGTCTTTCTCCTGGCCACTCTCTCAATTTTACAAGTTGATTGCTTCATTTCCAAAATCAAACATGATTGCAGTACTATACAATGGGGGGAACCCCATTTGTGCTTATGATTGCCAGGACTGGCATCATTATGAAAATAGCCTGAGATGAAGACAAAGACAGCGGTATGCACATATTTCTGAATTTTAAGTAAATAATAAAAGTTTTCTGTTAACGTCCCTTTATGGCACAAAACACTTGTTTTAATTAAATAACAAACAGTTCAAAAATAATAAATGAATAAATATACTACTTGGCAGAATCAAGTGTCTCTGCATAAAAACAAATGTTAATAACCTACATGTATCCTCAAATGGTACATATAAAAGGAAAATCGGTCTCTAGTAACAAGATGAAGAAAATTAACTATGTTTCATGGTCCTGAAGCCTAAAAATGGCATTGTTAAACTAAATGAAGCATTGTCACTTTATATACATAAATTTGCATAAAATATTATCTTGCATCTTCCCTATTGTGACTATTGTTAAATGTTTGTTTGTATGTTTTTCTATATGTCATTTCTCATGTGTATTGCTTTCCTGTTTTTGTAAACCATCTTGAAATATGTTGGATCTCGGTAAATAAAGATTATTATAATTTATGTCCTCACATGGCACCGTATCCTTAATATAGTGCCTCCAGTGTTATTACAATCCCCGATTGCTGGTTCAGTATAATACGCTGGAGCGATGCCATCACTAAAACTGGCATCACATTCTGGACAACATCCAGCTATGTCCAACTGGTTTATGACTGTCATCATTTTAAAATTAAATAAATGAACATACATGTGGTCTTTGGCTCAGGTCATAAATTCCAACCAGCAGAAGGTGAAAGAGGTAAGGAACTTCGTCCAACTTGGGTTCAGAGGGAATTTAAATGAAAAAAAAAAAGGTTTTTTTGTTTCCTCTAAAATGTATCTCCAGTGAATATGTATCTTCAATAAAAATTCTAGAGTTATTTTTTTTCTGCTGCACTAGACTGTAAGCTGATCAGGGAATTTAAGGCTGGATCTCCACAGACATCTCATCCGTAATACCCTTCATGTGACCAAAGATCCCTTTGTGGCAGTGCGGCCTCACGAGTGAATTGGGTTGCAGCACAACTCCCAAGTTGCTGCAAACAGCGACCCAAGAGTTGCAACAAAAAAAAACAGTAGTGTTGGATTTTTACAATTCTGAGGTCACAGTAATGGTAACATACAAGTCATCCTGTAACCCCATTCAGTTCAATGGCTGCACTGCTACACGGGGATCTTTAGTCACTGGACAGGTGTCATGGCTAATATCGTAGCCCCAGTCCATGAGAGAAACCTAGATTTAAAGGTGTTTTCAGTCATTTTATGTTGATGACTAGCGATGAGCGAATCGACTTTGGATGAAACATCCGAAGTCGATTCGCATAAAACTTCGTTCTAATACTGTACGGAGCAGGAGCTCCGTACAGTATTAGAATGTATTGGCTCTGATGAGCCGAAGTTATTGCTTTGTGAAGTCTTCAATAACTTCGGCTCATCGGAGCCAATACATTCTAATACTGTACGGAGCTCCTGCTCCGTACAGTATTAGAACAAAGTTTTATGCGAATCGACTTTGGATGTTTCATCCGAAGTCAATTCGCTCATACCTATTGATGACCTATCTTCAAAATAGGCCATGAATCTCTGATCAGCAGGGGCCAAACACCCAGCATCCCCACCCAGCTGTTCTGCAGTACCTCAGGTGCCGGAAATTGGCGCAGAATCATTGTGTAGTGGACAGGGCTGTAGTTCCTGTGCAAACTACTGCAGAGCAACTGACTGGCAGGAGTGCAGGGCGTTGCACCCCTGCTAATGAGATATTGAGGATAGACCATAATATAAAAGGACTGGAAACCCCTAGAACAATATACAGTATTAATGAA
This sequence comes from Bufo bufo, assembly GCF_905171765.1. Classification (NCBI taxonomy): domain Eukaryota; kingdom Metazoa; phylum Chordata; class Amphibia; order Anura; family Bufonidae; genus Bufo; species Bufo bufo. The sequence goes on from NC_053389.1 coordinate 644,723,242, forward strand.
ATAATTTTCATCTGTTTTTACAACCGTGACAGGTATACAGTATTTTAATTCTTTGCTATTTTCCTGCTGCAAACTAGCTGTTATTATTACAAAGTCGGTGTGAATTATGGCATACAACTCTACAAATGTCTTTTTCATGGTCTGCTCTAGAATTATTGATTATCTACAATAAAAATATAACAAGCACATAGAATATTGAGAAACCAACACAACTACACTTATTTCTTACACAAAGTTCTCTGTTTATTATTATGCCTTGGTCTTTCAGAATTCTGTTTCCTATAGTTATATTATGTTAATCCGTATTGTGTCCCTGCAGCTTTGCATCACGGAAACATGACTCACATTGTTTATGGGCCACAAGAGTGACATTGACATAAGCATGGCTGAGCTGTGGATCAGGGTTATATAGAGGACAAACTGGACTTTTTTTTTTCTGTGAACGTTTAATGAAGCATTCTGACTGGGATGAGTACATTGTAAACTGGAAGGCACCATTCAACTCCCAGTTATGGATTACAACATGAGCAGAATTGTCACCATTCCCTGCCAGATGCTTCCAGTGGATCGTATTGCAGGTTTCTGTTGGCAGCAGCAGAACAGAGAGAAATAAAAAAAACATGAATCACTTACATACTGCTTGGAGTGCACATAGCACACAAAAAACTGGGCTCTCAAATATCTATGTCTATAGCTACATATGTACTGTGTGTGTGTGTGTGTGTGTGTGTGTATATATATATATATATATATATATATTTTTAGTTATTTATTTATTTTCCCCATGGGTGGAAGGTTCCATCAGGGGCAACCAGAGAAGAGAGCTAATCCCACTGCTAAACTTTTGTATTCCCCCCTGTCCCTCAAGCGTGGGTCCCCTACATCAAGCATTTACTTACCTCTTGCTCCTGCCTTGTCTTCAGGGCCCTGCACAAAACTAAGCAGTGCACACAACGTTAAACACCTGCTATGACCGAGAGGTCTAGGTGTCCCCTCGACTGTGAAGCCTGATGAAACCTTTATAGTTAGACCACTGTGGACACCAGGATAACAGTTTCTTAGAAAAGTTTTATATGTTTAAGGTGCAAAACGGCAATGGCATACCATATTACATTAGGATAATAAGCACAAGTCCTCCAGTACTGAGTGAGGATAGATGTTTCTAGGTGAATAAGCAAGAGGAGGACACAAAGAGAGCATGGTCTTTCAATGATACATAGATCTTGGGTTTTAACTGCATGGAATTTGTACGTTCTCCCAATCTTTGTTTTCTCCAAATACATACTGATATGCTCATTGGCTTCCTATAAAATTGCCCTATTGTGTGCCTGAGAAAGAAAAATTAAACTGTGAGACAGGAATTGATATGAGCAGAAAAGCATCAGGGCTGTGTGGCTTGTAATGCTGACAGGGTCCCAGACAACGAAATATAACAAGAGGCCTGCCTTAATGTTCCATTGGTGAAAGGAACAGGCTCCCTTACATTGCAGGGAATATTCTTTTCTTCAAAGATAAAAAACCCTGAGAGAAAGCCACCCATTCTTCTCCTCCTCATGACTTGCCATGCATGTCACGTGTGAGGAGGAAGCAGAGACTTCTTCCAGGCAGTGGCGGATCCAGAGCCTGGTCTCGGGAGGGGCACTTTCAGGTTATTTTCTGTCAGCCGCCACAAAACAATGGTACTTATAGAACAGACTACACAGTGTAGCGGTATACTGTATATTGTGTGGCACAGTGTAGGCTATATGTGTATAATAAACATATTTCACATGAAAACTTACAATTACTTGACTTGGCCCTTGGGGATCTCGGACGCCACTTCCACACTTTGGCCGGGGGCTCGGTGGAGCTGATGTTGTGTTTTATCCTAATGAGAAAGATTTCATAATAAGGATTTGGAGAAGGGGCAGAGGGATAGCAGAGCAGGGAGAGGATGGTGCTGCTACTAGGGGGTCATACCATGGGGGAGTAATAAAGCCCACCATAATGCCCCCCCAGTAGAAATAATTCTCCTTATAATGTGACACTGCAAAAAATACCTCCTTGTAATGCCCCCAGGTGAACTAATGTCCCCATAGTGTCCCCATAATGTGCCAGTATAAAATACCCCTATATAGTGCCCCCAGTAAATGCCCCCATAGTGCTCCACACCCTCCTTCCTCCTAGTGCCCCCCATAATGTACCAGTATAAAATGCTCCAGTAGATGCCCTCAGTGTCCCCCATAATTCGCAAGTATAAAATACCCCTTCTTAGTGCCCCCCATAGATGACCTCATAGTACTCCTCTCCCCCCTTCCCCATAGTACCCACCATAATGTGTCCCAGTATAAAATTGTACTGTACAGAGCGCCCCATATAAAATACTCCTTCTTTGTGGCCTCAGTAGATGCCCCTATAGTGCCCCCAATCATGTGCCAGTATTAATAACAGCCCCCCATGTGCTAGTATTAATAACAGCCCCCCCCATGTTCCAGTATTAATAACAGCCCCCCCATGTTCCAGTATTAATAACAGCCCCCCCATGTTCCAGTATTAATAACAGCCCCCCCATGTTCCAGTATTAATAACAGCCCCCCCATGTTCCAGTATTAATAACAGCCCCCCCATGTGCCAGTATTAATAACAGCCCCCCCTGTGCCAGTAATAACAGCCCTCCCGTGCCAGTAATAACAGCCCCCCCTGTGCCAGTAATAACAGCCCCCCCGTGTGCCAGTATTAACAGCCCCCCCATGTGCCAGTATTAACAGCCCCCCCTATGTGCCAGTATTAACAGCCCCCTCCGTGCCAGTATTAACAGCCCCCTCCGTGCCAGTATTAACAGCCCCCCTGTGCCAGTAATAACAGCCCCCCTGTGCCAGTAAAAGTATTGAATATATAAAAAAAAATAAAAAAATAACATACTTACCTACGTGTCAGCGATGCGATGCAGGCCTCTTCTGTGTCCCGCGCTGTACGACTCAGGCGGCAGCGCGATGACGTCATCGAAACGCCTACGCTGGCCTCTGATAGGCTGCTGGCCTCGTGCCTTCAGCCTATCAGAGGAAGGGAAAGGGACACGCCTCTCCCGTTCATCTCTCTGTGACCCGCCGCCGCCAGCTCGGGGGGGGGGGGCAATTGCCCCGTTGCCCCCCCCCCCCCTGGATCCGCCACTGCTTCCAGTAAGGACAGGAGGTGGCAAGTATTGTTTAGTCTTGCCAAAAACAAAATCCCTATGCAGTAAGGGTCATCAGCTCAAGTGAGCAACAACTCTCCTTGTTCTATTCAATATGTGACTATATACAATACTAGAAATTACTGCTGCAAACTGCAGAGCCTCTTCCATAAATTATATAAACCACACACTGTGACGATAGCCTGTCCTGATAATTATACAGTCCCCTTTACACAGGCCAATGATTGGGATAGGACCATTCCTGGGTAGGCACATTCCTAGGAGCGCTTGCTCCCAATAATTGCCCTGTGTAAAGGTGCTGCTCATTCACCGGGTAAAAACAATGCTGGTGAAGACACCCTACATCATTTCTGGGCAACAGATTGTGATGTCTAAACAGCAATCTGCTGCCCACAACCAATGATTCTCTATAGAGACAAGCAATATAGGAAGTGATCACTCGTCCCCACACAACAGTGATGTTTGTTGTATGTAAATGTTGCTCTCACCTCTGATGAGCAGGCAATTATCAGTAGCGAATGGCTCATTCCCGATAATTGCCTGCTGTGTCATCCTGTATAAAGGAGCCTTTAGAGCTGTACTGCTGCAAGAAGTACCAGGCAGCACAGCCATAGTCTTCTTATGGCAAGTTACTGTGATAGGCAGGTCCTGAAGCTGCTGCCTGTGTTCTGTACAGTAGCAGCTTCATCAAAATGATTTATGTGCCACCTCCTACTCTCTCACAAAGCCCCTGACTACCTACTGTTTCCCTCGTGCCAGTTACAGAGTCCCTGTCTGCCCACTGTCTCTCTTTGCCCACCAACTATCTTCCCCCTGTCTGTCCATAGATCCCCTGACCCCCTTTTGCTCAGCCCCTTTCCTCCAGACCCTGTGCCACAAGAGTCCTGCCTCCTAGTGTCTTCCTCTTGTCTCATGACACAGCAACAGCACCAGGACCAGGTTGCATCCCCTAGTCCCTCTTCCCCAAACAGAGCCCTGTTACTTTGAGCCACCATACATACCCCAAACAGAGCCCTAGTTGTCGTAGTTACCTAGTGTCTCCCCATAACCCCCTACAGATCTCTATCACCTTGTTCCACTTACCTTCTCCAGAGCCTCTGCCAGCATATCTTCCTCTGCCCATTAACTCTGCCTAGTAAAATACTTTATGGTGGTCAATAAGACATGATATTCCTATAATTAAGGGTACTTTCACACTAGCGTTAAAGTTTTCCGGTATTGAGCTCCGTCACAGGGGCTCAATACCGGAAAAAAACGCTTCAGTTTTATCTTAATGCATTCTGAATGGAAAGCATTCCGTTCAGTATGCATCAGGATGTCTTCAGTTCAGTCCCGCATGCTGCAGTATTTTCTCCGGCCAAAATTCCGGAACACTTGCCGGATTGCCAGTACCAAGCATTAATGCCAGATCCGGTACCAAGTGTTCCGGAAAAACGGATCCGGTCTGCTGGTCTGCGCATGCGCAGACTTTAAAAAGTACGAAAAAAAAAATACCGGATCCGATTTTCCAGATGACACCGGAGACACAAAACCGGTATTTCAATGCATTTGTCAGACACATCCGCATCCGGAAACAAATGCTATCCGTTTGCATACGGATTTCCGGATCCAGCAGGCAATTCCAGTAATGGAACTGCCTGCCGTAATCCTCTAATGCGAGTGTGAAAGTACCCTTACTGAAAAAAATTCCCGAGTGATCATTTACAAAATAGCTTTTCGCCACTAGAGGGCACTGTCACTCAGACCAGTGCAACACTGTGAAGATGTAACCAATAGCTTAACTTTCTGGAGAAAAACTGTATTATTTAAATATGAATTGCCTTCTTTTTTAGTTTGTGATATGACGCAGATATACATAAATGCTTTTTCTAAACCAGGCAGAGCCTTTATTCCATGCAGAAAACAGAATCTTTCCCACAAAAGATGTGGTTTTGAGAAAAGACAACTCTGAACCTGACTTTCTAGTTCTAAGCTTTCTTTGACGTCGCATTTCCAGGAGAGAGAAAAGTCTGTGTACCCAGAATGTTTCTCTGATTGCTCCAGTTACTCCAAAAATAAACATACAAGAAAACCAGAAAAATGCAGTGGGGCCACCCTCACTCAGAAACTCCGGCACAAGCAAGAAGCGGTATTACTCACAAAGTCCATTTATTCCTGGTGGTCTGCCTTTTAATTAAAACAAATGAGGCCTGTTGAGTGGCTCCAAATAAATATTTGAGGAAAAAGATTCATAGGCATATGTAATGCAATTTAAAATCGTGCAAGCCAGGAAAATGTGAGAAGAGATCCCAATAATGGAAAAAAATACCCAGAGAGAATAAAAATAATACGTTCTATTTGATCGGAATACAAAGAGGATAATACACTTCAACAGGACTTTGAAGAGGCTTTGTGGGATTAGGCAGCATAATTCATAATAGGGATTTCCAGCAATATTTCATGGTTTTACATGTCTGCAAGTGCAACCAACTTAAGAGACTCCTAAATAGTTAAATACCAGGATAAAACATGAATGCCCCTAGCACCAACATTAAGGGCTCACGCATATACCCCCGTATCCTAATAGAATTAAGAAATATCAAAGCCAAACCTTTATTTCTGATATTTGTGGACTCTATACTAACAGTGAATATTCCACAGGATTGGCGCATAGCAAATGTGGTACCAATATTCAAAAAGGGTCCAAAAACAGAGCCCGGAAACTATAGGCCGGTAAGTTTAACATTTGTCGTGGGTAAACTGTTTGAAGGTTTTCTAAGAGATGCTATCTTGGAGTGCCTCATAAAAAATAAGCAAATAACACCATATCAGCATGGCTTCATGAGGGATCGGTCATGCCAAACTCATTGAATCAGTTTCTATGAGGAGGTAAGTACTAGACTTGACAGCGGCGAATCAATGGCTGTCGTATATCTGGACTTCTCCAAAGCATTTGACACTGTACCGCATAAAAGGTTAGTATATAAAATGAGAATGCTTGGACTGGGAGAAAATGTCTGTATGTGTGTAGCATACCAAACCACAGGGGAAAACACGTGAGGCTCACGGTGGGCCGATAGGTGCAATAATTCATGTACTCATGGTTAGCAGATGCCTCCCTGGGCTGGCGTACAGTGGATGGGAAGACAGCACGAAATCCTCCGGGGCACTCTGGGTTACAGGGAACACCAACCAGATGTTGGTTGAGGTGCCCTTGATGGTAATTGGTGTTAGGTGCTTTTGCAGCTGGGCCCCTGGTTCGTGACGCCAGCAGTAGTAAGAATGAGGAGTCGGTTGTTGTAAACCAGTTAAACATTTACTGAAGAATCAATAGTCTCTGGACAGTTGGTACAGTTCATCAATGGAAAAAGTTTTGTATAGCATAAGTAATAATAAGTTCAATTGTACTCCTATTATCAGGTTGTGGCAGTTGTCAATAAAGGAGTTGTTCCTTTTAAAGTAGACACTTTCAGGTAAGGATCCAAGTGGTAATCCCAAGTTCACTCTATAGCACTCTGGTACTAAGTATGCTGATATATCTGGTTACTATGAGCTATCCTTTAAGGGCGTTCCCCTCGACGGCAGGCAAACACATCTGCTTCATTATTTGTAGGATACTCTTCTAAATAGGTTTTTCCACTATGACCCGGAAGGCTTGTGTAGTGGATAAGGACAATTCTGCGCACTAACTGTCCATTTGTGTCCAGGCACTCGGAAAGCTACTCCTGGTCACTTGTGCTAATGAGGTCCATGAGCTAAGTTTAGCTGTTACCCTCGCTAGGCTCTCTGTATCTTTGTACATAGACTCACTGTCTGGTGCTTGGTTGCTGTGGTCGTCTTCTCCAGGCTTGATCAGGGCCCAGAGGAAAGGAAAACAGCTACATGTTGATTTTAGCCTGTTTCTTTCTTCCATGAACTTGCTTCTCCTCCTCTCACCAACTACTAACTAACTCCAACTTCCTGTCTAGACACACCCAAGCTATATGTATTATGTGGTGCCAGCACCAGCTAGGGGCGAGTGAGGGTAAATGACATTGCCAGTCTGATAAAAGGAAATACCATACAATGCAAATACATAAATATTCAGATGTTTAAAGTGTCCTATTTACACACAGATGAGGGGTGCTGCATGTGGGTAAGTAACTGGCTCAGTGATAGAAACAGAGGGTGGTCATGAATGGTACACACTCAGATTGGGTCACTGTCACTAGTGGGGTACCTCAGGGGTCAGTATTGGGTCATATTCTTTTCAATATATTTATTAATGATCTTGTAGAAGGCTTGTACAGTAAAGGTACTTTCACACTTGCGGCAGAGGATTCCGGCAGGTAGTTCCGTCGCCGGAACTGACTGCCGGATCCGTCAAAACTTGTGCAAACTGATGGCATTTGCCAGACGGATCAGGATCCTGATCTGTATGACAAATGCATTAAAATGACGGATCCGTCTCTCCGGTGTCATCCGGAAAAACGGATCCGACATTGATTTTTTTGACATTTTTGCGGTCTGAGCATGCGCAGACCGCAATGCCGAATCCGTTTTGCATTAATGCATGTCAATGGGAAAAAATGCCGGATCTGGCATTCCGGCAAGTGTTCCGGAATTTTGGATGGAGATAAAACCGCAGCATGCTGCGGTATTATCTCCGTCCTGAAAAGGCAAAAAGACTGAACTGAAGACATCCTGATGCATCCTGAACGGATTGCTCGCCATATAGAATGCATTAGGATTAAACTGATCAGTTCTTTTCCGGTATTGAGCCCCTAGGACGGAACTCAATGCCGGAAAAGAATAACGCTAGTGTGAAAGTACCCTTGAATATAAATTTTTGCAGATGACACTAAACTGTGTAAAGTATTCGACACGGAAGAGGACAGTATACTGCTACAAATGGATCTGGATAGATTGGAGGCTTGGGCAGATAAGGTTTAACACTGACAAATGTAATTTTATGCACATGTGAAGGAATAAAGCAAGTCACCTGTACATACTAAATGGTAAAACACTGGGTAACACTGACATGGAAAAGGACCCAGGAATTTTAGTGAACAGCAACCTAAGCTCTAGAAATCAGTGTCAGGCAGCTGCTGCCAAGGCCAATAAGATAATGGGTTGCATCAAAAGGGGCCCATAATGAGAACATAGTCCTGCCACTTTACAAATCACTAGTCAGACCACACATGGAGTACTGTGTACAGTTCTGGGCAGAGACGTAACTAAAGTTCTATGGGCCCCGGGGCAAACTTTGAATCCCCCCCCCCCTTTCCCCCGGTCATACACAGGGGACTGGCATGGCAGCAAATCCTTCATAGGGGCTTGGCCTTGGGGGCAAAATCATGAACTATTTAAAAAACCGGCAATTTTTTTTATATATACACAGGGGACAAATGTAATATATACAGAGGGGGCAAAATGGATATATATATACAAGGGGCAAGGGCAGGGGCATAATGATCACGGTCGCACCCTCTGTATATATTACATTTGCTCCTGTGTATATATTTCATTTCTTGCCCGGTCTGTACTTATTTCATTTTTTTCACTTTACCCCTATATACACCCACCTAAAGAATTATTAGGAACACCATACTAATACGGTGTTGGACCCCCTTTTGCTTTCAGAGCTGCCTTAATTCTACGTGGCATTGATTCAACAAGGTGCTGATAGCATTCTTTAGAAATGTTGGCCCATATTGATAGGATAGCATCTTGCAGTTGATGGAGATTTGAGGGATGCACATCCAGGGCACGAAGCTCCCGTTCCACCACATCCCAAAGATGCTCTATTGGGTTGAGATTTGGTGACTGTGGGGGCCATTTTAGTACAGTGAACTCATTGTCATGTTCAAGAAACCAATTTGAAATGATTCGAGCTTTGTGGCATGGTGCATTATCCTGCTGGAAGTAGCCATCAGAGGATGGATACATGTTCTCATTCTGTTTACGCCGAATTCGGACTCTACCATTTGAATGTCTCAACAGAAATCGAGACTCATCAGACCAGGCAACATTTTTCCAGTCTTCAACAGTCCAATTTTGGTGAGCTTGTGCAAATTGTAGCCTCTTTTTCCTATTTGTAGTGGAGATGAGTGGTACCCGGTGGGGTCTTCTGCTGTTGTAGCCCATCCGCCTCAAGGTTGTGCGTGTTGTGGCTTCACAAATGCTTTGCTGCATACCTCGGTTGTAACGAGTGGTTATTTCAGTCAACGTTGCTCTTCTATCAGCTTGAATCAGTCGGCCCATTCTCCTCTGACCTCTAGCATCCACAAGGCATTTTCGCCCACAGGACTGCCGCATACTGGATGTTTTTCCCTTTTCACACCATTCTTTGTAAACCCTAGAAATGGTTGTGCGTAAAAATCCCAGTAACTGAGCAGATTGTGAAATACTCAGACCGGCCCGTCTGGCACCAACAACCATGCCACGCTCAAAATAGCTTAAATCACCTTTCTTTCCCATTCTGACATTCAGTTTGGAGTTCAGGAGATTGTCTTGACCAGGACCACACCCCTAAATGCATTGAAGCAACTGCCATGTGATTGGTTGACTAGATAATTGCATTAATGAGAAATAGAACAGGTGTTCCTAATAATTCTTTAGGTGAGTGTATGTATGTCATGATTTTGTCCATCAGACATTTACTCTCTGAGGAGACTGCTCAACTCCCGTCATCCGGCGTGCGCCGCAGGCTCGCGTGATCCGGCGAGATCACAGCAAGAAAGCAGCACCGAATTGGTGGAGGCGGGGCCGGGGGTGTGGCGGGATGTAATTAACTGTGAGAGCACAGTGCTGTGCCGCCGGTCAGGCACGACCTGACTGGCCACTATTAAAGTGAGATTAACCCTCTGGGCCCCCCAGGCTTAGGGGCCCGATCGCAACTGAGACCGCTGCGACCCCTATAGTTACGCCACTGGTTCTTGGCTACTGTGAACAAGGCAGACATAGCAGACCTGGAGAGGGTACAGAGGAGGGCAACTAAAGTGATAACTGGAATGGGGGGACTACAGTACCCTGAAAGATTATCAAAATTAGGGTTATTCACTTTAGAAAAAAGAAGACTGAGGGGAGATCTAATACCTATGTATAAATATATCAGGGGTCAGTACAGAGATCTCTCCCATCATCTATTTATCCCCAGGACTGTGACTGTGACGAGGGGACATCCTCTGCGTCTGGAGGAAAGAAGGTTTCTACACAAACATAGAAAAGGATTGTTTACGGTAAGAGCAGTGAAACTATGGAACTCTCTGCCTTAGGAGGTGGTGATGGTGAGTTCACTAAAAGAGTTCAAGAGGGGCCTGGATGTATTTCTGGAGTGTAATAATATTACAGGCTATAGCTACTAGAGAGGGGGGAAAATTGGCTTCTGCCTCACATTTTTTTTTTTTTTTGCCTTCCTCTGGATCAACTTGCAGGATAACAGGCCGAACTGGATGGAAAAAAATGTATTTTTTCGGCCTCATATACTATGTTACTATATATAGCAATTGTTTATGGAGCTGTCATAAGGCTGCAATAGAGGTACCTCTGTAGGCATCCAATTTCATACATCCAGTAGGCATACCAAGGGTTTTCAGATTCCTTATGAACTCAACAATAAAACAAATAGGGGGAGATTTATCAAACTGGTGTAAAGTAGAACCTGCTTAGTTGCCCATAGCAACCAATCAGATTCCACCTTTCATTTCCCAAAGGAGCTGTGAAAAATGAAAGGTGGGATCTGATTGGTTGCTATTGTCAACTAAGCAAGTTTTCCTTTATACCAGTTTTGATAAATCTCCCCCACTCTGTATTGTTCCATCAGATGCCATATGTACATTGCTTCTAGGGAAGCATAGTACCCTACAGGAGACTGTGTCCTTTTGGTCTGTGTGTGGCCGGTATACATAAGTATACTGCTAAAAAGAAAAGTTAGCAAAATAGCGTTACAGACAACACTATTTCATTCAACATTGTCCAGGTAAAAAATAAATAAATAAATAAAAATATATATATATATATACAAAAGAATGAGGCAGCACTCCAAACGTCAGATGAATAAGATAGTGGATCCTTTATTCCCCTCTGCAACGTTTCAACTGCTCAATGCGGTCTTTATCAAGCATAGTTACAAGTGTCATACAGGGGTATATATACCCAGAGTGCATAGTGGCAATACAAGTGAAAATTATTCAATTACATCAGTAAAATACATAAAAACAACTTATAAATATCAAAAAATGTCACAATAGTAAAAGCGACATAACAGTGATACCATACATGTGCATGTGATGTGAATCAATATTGTACATAGTCATATCAATGCTGTAGCATAAATATTATAAATAGGGCTCATTGTGCCAGTGATGCACCACATGTGCAAACATATTAATCATAATCATGATAAAAAAAACAAAAGAAAACTCACACAGCGGTCGACGACTCGCGGCGCCAAAATCTGCGTCCTCCAGAACCAACAGCGCATGTCCAAACACCTAGCAACGTCACCCAAAACAAGCAAGGAGACGTCACGCCGGTCACGGGATAGATCACCTGATCAACCACGTGACCAACGCAACTCCCACAGAACTCATCAGAGGGCGGCGCTGGACAACGTCATTACGGCGGGGGAGCAACAGACGTCAGCGGGCCAACAACGTCAGCTAACTGGCGTCGTTGCCCCAGCAACCATCGGCACACCCCCGCAAGCAAGACATGTCCCAGCCAAGGGAGGACAGACGCAGCCGGAACAAAATCGGGAATAGGAGAAGCAGTGGGCACAATTTGGTAATAAAGAGACTTAGAGCAATTGGTGTTTTTATATATATATATATATATATATATATATATAGTGGGGTTTCGCTCTGGTAGATAGTGTAAGCGGGCGCAGTACAGAGGCAAAATACAAGTTCTTAACTCAAAACGTCAGTGTTTATTCATACTTGAGGCAATTGCACAATACAGCACGTAACTTTGTAGTCTTGGTGTTAATTCACACACAATGGAAAGTTCATATAACCCAAGTCACCTTGCTGGCAATTCTGCCTCCAGTAGTCCACAGCAGGCTTTAGGGGGCTTGTTTCCCCAGCATGCGGCTCTCAGCCCTCCAGCACGGCACAAAGCCTCAGATCCCAAAAACAGAGAGATCTCTGCTGAGCCCAGCTGCCTATTTAAGAACAGCCAGGCGCTGCCAAAACCCGGACCGGCACTTAAACTCCGGTCCGGTATTTGACCTCACCTGGCTGGAAACCAGCACAGCCGCACATGCTGGGAGGAAAATACCTGCCTTGTCAGACACAACCCCTCACTGTGTCACATACCCTCATCCCTTTGTTCAACCCTGAGGGGGTGGAAACACACCAGACAATGCACCTGGGACAGGTCATCCTCGTTTCCCTGCAACCAGCCTGCTCTGTGTTCTACCGAGAACTTGAAGTTCTGCGAAGAAAAAAACCATTTGGTGACTCGGGCATTCCTTTCTTTGGCCTGGCTCATCCTTCAGTGGTCGGTCACCAGGCGGAACTTTCTCCCCAACAATAGTAGCGGAGAGACTCGAGTGCCCACTTGATAGCCAGGCACTCTCTCTCGACTATACTGCACCTGATTTTGGCTGGGGTGAGCTTGCGGCTTAGGAAGACAACGGGATGCTCCTCCCCATTGACTTCCTGAGACAGTACAGGCCTACTTCGGAGGTATCCGTTTGCACCACGAACTCCTTCGTGAAGTCGGGCGTCACCAAAACCGGTGACCCACACAGGGCCGACTTCAAAGCGGCAAAATCCTCTTCCGTCCGATCATCCCAGCGAACCATCACTGATTTTCGTCCCTTCAAGAGCCCTGTCAAGGGCGCGGCTAGAGTTGCAAAGTGGGGAACAAACCTCATGTAATAGCCCACCATTCCCAGGAATTACTTTATTTGCCTAGTGGTGACAGGTCGGGGCGAATTCCATATCGCCTCTATTTTGTTCACTTGGGGTTTGATGACTCCGCGCCCAATGACATATCCCAGGTACTTAGTCTTTTCTAACCCTATCACACATTTTTTTGGGTTAGTGGTAAGCCAGCTTTCCGAAGAGAGTCCACTACAGCCTGCACTTTGGGTAGGTGACTTTCCCAGTCGGTACTGTGGATGACAATATCTGGACGATATTGTCATCCACAGTACCGACTGGGAAAGTCACCTACCCAAAGTGCAGGCTGCAGGGTGCCCGAGGCTCGGCGACAAGCCATATGGGACGAGGTGCAGCTAATGTTGAAGCTAGACGTCATTGAGGAGTCAAAAAGTGAGTGGGCCAGTCGTATAGCATTGATACCCAAAAAACATTGATACCCAAAAAACTGCCTTCATCACGTCTGAGGGGCTGTATCAGTATAAGTTCTTACCCTTTGGTCTGCATGACGCCCCCGCCACTTTTCAGGGACTAATGGACATTGTGCTTCGTTCACATCGTCGGTACGATTCGGCTTACCTGGACGGTAAGCCGAATCGTACCGACGATGTGAACGAAGCACAATGTCCATTAGTCCCTGAAAAGTGGCGGGGGCGTCATGCAGACCAAAGGGTAAGAACTTATACTGATACAGCCCCTCAGACGTGATGAAGGCAGTTTTCTCTTTGGCAGTCTCCATTAAAGGGTTTCTGTCACCCCACAAAACTAATTTTTTTTTTTTTTGGATAGTTAGATTCCTTATAGGGCGATATAGGAGAATATAATAGTCTTACTTACTTTCATGCGGCCGATTCTTTATAAAACGAAGTTTTATAATATGTAAATGAGGGCTCTACCAGCAAGTAGGGCGTCTACTTGCTGGTAGCCGCAGCAGCAATCCGCCCCCTCGCCGTGTTGATTGACAGGGCCAGCCGGGATCTCCTCCTCCGGCCGGCCCTGTCAGTATTTCAAAAATCGCGCGCCTCTGGTCATTCGGCGCAGGCGCTCTGAGATGAGGAGGCTCGTCTCCTCAGCACTCCCTCAGTGCGCCTCGCCGATGACGTCTTCTCTTTCGGTGATGTCATCGGCGCAGGCGCACTGAGGAGACGAGCCTCCTCATCTTAGAGCGCCTGCGCCGAATGACCAGAGGCGCGCGATTTTTGAATTACTGACAGGGCCGGCCGGAGGAGGAGATCCCGGCTGGCCCTGTCAATCAACACGGCGAGGGGGCGGATTGCTGCTGCGGCTACCAGCAAGTAGACGCCCTACTTGCTGGTAGAGCCCTCATTTACATATTATAAAACTTCGTTTTATAAAGAATCGGCCGCATGAAAGTAAGTAAGACTATTATATTCTCCTATATCGCCCTATAAGGAATCTAACTATCCAAAAAAAAAATAATGAGTTTTGTGGGGTGACAGAAACCCTTTAAGAGCACCTGCCAGTACCCTTTCGTGAGGTCCAAAACAGAAAAGTACCGTGCTTGTCCTAACTCCTCGATGAGCTCATTCACCCGGGGCATGGCATACGAATCGAATTTGGAAACCTCGTTAAGTTTTCGAAAGTCGTTACAAAACTGCAACGTCCCGTCCGGCTTGGGTATCAATGCTATACGACTGGCCCACTCACTTTTTGACTCCTCAATGACGTCTAGCTTCAACATTAGCTGCACCTCGTCCCATATGGCTTGTCGCCGAGCCTCGGGCACCCGGTATGGTTTTAGTCAGATTTTTGCCTGAGGCTCAGTGACAATGTCATGCTGGATTATGGAAGTGCACCCAGGGAGGTCCGAGAACACATCCGTGTTCCGACTAACGAACTCCCTGGCCTCCTGAGTCTGTTTAAGGGATAGGCTGTCAGCAATTTTTACTGTGGCAGCCGCCTCTCTTGCATCAGACAGAGGGGCTGGTACCTCTTCTCCTAGAAAACCCAGCTGAGAGCTGTCTTCTGTACAGGTTTCCCTATCTTTCCACGGTTTCAGTAAATTCACATGGTAAAACTACTTCGGCTTTTGCCGCCCTGGCTGGTGTACCTTGTAATTTACATCTCCAATTTTCTCGAGTACCTCGTAGGGCCCCTGCTACCTAGCCAGGAACTTACTGTCCACGGTCGACACCAGAACCAAAACCCGATCACCCGGGTTAAAAATCCAGACCCGAGCTTGCTGATTATAGACCCGACTCTGGGCTCGCTGAGCTGCCTCCATATGCTCCCTAACAAGAGGCAACACTGTCTCTATCCGATCTTGCATCTGGGTAACGTACTCAATGACACTTTTATGTCCAAGAGACCGCGATGGTGTCTGCCATATAGCAGTTCGAAGGGAGAGAACCCAGTAAAGGCCTGGGGTACCTCTCGCACTGCGAACATGAGATAGGGCAGAAGGAGGTCCCAGTCCTTCCCATCTTGAGACACTACCTTTTTCAACATATTTTTTAATGTTTGCTTAAACCGTTCTATCAGACCGTCCGTTTGCGGATGGTAAACGGACGTCCATAGTTGTTTTATGTGCAGCAACTTACAGAGTTCCCTCATCACCTTGGACATAAAAAGGGTCCCTTGGTCGGTCAGAACCTCTTTAGGTAGTCCCACTCGGGAAAACATCTTCATTAACTCCTTAGCTATGAGTTTGGCCGAGGTATGTCGCAGTGGCACCGCCTCTGGGTACCGAGTGGCATAGTCTAGAATGACTAGGATGTGTTGATGCCCTCTGGCGGACTTCTGTACTGGGCCTATGAGGTCCATAGCTATTCGGTCAAACGGTACTTCGGGAGAGGTACTAGGGGACTACGTAAATGTGGCTGGGGGCTAGTTATCTGCCAGGTCGGGCAAGACTTACAAAACTCTTCCACTTCTTTGAATATGCTGGGCATGTAAAACCGCTGTAGAATACGATCCTGAGTTTTCCGCAGCCCCAGGTGACCCCCGAGAACGTGTTGGTGGGCTAGATCTAACACAAGCTTGCGATAAGCCTTGGGGACCACCAACTGTTCAATAGGCTCATCCTGTAGTGGGTTTACCCGATACAACATATTATGATGAATCATAAAACGGGGAAACACTGACTCTGCCCCAGGTTGTTGTGGTTCACCATCTACTATTAACACATTTTCCCAGGCACGGGATAGGGTTGGGTCCTGACGTTGGGTAGTACCAAAATTATCCCCGGAGACATTGATGTTTGCCAATTCAGGACCCGGCGGCAAGTCCTCCATGTCTACCACCATCACACTTAGCGGGGTTGTCTTCCTCTCTTCCACCAAAGTGGCGGTCACCCCTACCGCTGGCCCTTCGATCTCAGGTTCCCAGGGGTCTGGTCTCCCCCCTGAGCCAGGCCACTCTACTAGGGTTACCACTGTCTCATGGGTATCAGTCACTCTCATAGCAGGCCACAAAGCCAGGAAGTCTCTCCTTATTATAAGTTCGTAGTGTAAATTTGGGGCAACTGTCACTTCGTGAGTTCATCTGCCAGCCCCTGTGGTTAGAGACACCAGGGCGGTGGTATAGTCTTTTAAGTCTCCATGGATGCACATGACCCCGACTTTCCAGCCAGTATACTCTGCTGACTGTACCAGGGGAGCCCTTACTAGGGACACCAGACTCCCTGAGGGCAACAGCGCTCAGGTCACATCACTGGGCTCGGCGCATGCCCAGTGAGACTTTTGAGGCTGTTGCCCTCAGGAGGTTGATGATCGCGCAGGCCGCTGGCAGTACTGCGCCTGCGCGAGTTTTCTGGCCGCAGACAGGAAGAAGGACGGGGCATTTCTATAAGGTAGACTATGACGTGGGGAGGGGGCGGAACCATTTGCCGGGGCTGTGGGAGGTTATTTGATGATCAGGAGGCGTCCTTGGAATTCAAATTAAGGCGGGCTGGGCACTGCAGGGGGGCGCCCCTCTGGGCTCCTTGGACCCTAATTAGCATAACATAAAAAGCGCTTTTATATCAAAACTACAAAACGAAATAAAGTAAAAAGAAGACTGCTGGAAATAAGGTACTTTAGTCAACATAGCGATGGTGCCAGCTTAAAGTGGTAAAAGCAGGTGACAGATTCCCTTTAAAGACTACCACTCTTAAGAACAGAGGTTCATTCAAGTGTTTTCGTTCAGGTATTGAAAACACCTGTGGATGTCAAGGAGCAGCAATCAAGCATAATAAGCACCAATTAGGCAGATTTAAAAGGACTGTGATACTCAGCTCCTTCTAGACATTTTCTGGTGTGTTTACAAACATGTTGAAGTCTAGAGAATGGTCCAGGAAGACAATAGAAGAGGTGATTTATCTTCACAGGAAGGGCAATGGCTATAAGAAGATTGCAAAGATGTTAAACATACCAAGAGACACCATAGGGAGCATCATTCGCAAATTCAAGGCAAAGGGCACTGTTGAAACGCTACCTGGTCGTGGCAGAAAGAAGATGCTGACTTCGACTGCTGTGCGCTACCTGAAGCGCAAAGTGGAGAAAAGTCCCCGTGTGACTGCTGAGGAACTGAAAAAAAATTTGTCAGATGTGGGTACTGAAGTTTCAGCTCAGACAATAAGGCGCACACTGCGTAATGAAGGCCTCCATGCCAGAACTCCCAGGCGCACACCCCCTTGCTGTCTCCAAAGAATAAGAGTCGACTGCAGTATGCCAAAAGTCATGTGGACAAACCACAAAAGTTTTGGGATAGTGTTCTGTTGACTGATGATACAAAATTAGAACTTTTTGGGCCCATGGATCAACGCTATGTTTGGAGGAGGAAGAACAAGGCCTATGAAGAAAAGAACACCTTGCCTACTGTGAAGCATGGTGGGGGGTCAATCATGCTTTGGGGCTGTTTTGCTTCTACAGGTACAGGGAAGCTTCAGCGTGTGCAAGGTATCATGAATTCTCTTCAGTACCAGGAGATATTGGATGAAAATGTGATGCAGTCCGTCACAAACCTGAGGCTTGAGAGACGTTGGACCTTTCAACAGGACAATGATCTCAACCATACCTCCAAGTCCACTAGAGCATGGTTGCAGATTAAAGGCTGGAACATTTTGAAGTGGCCATCGCAGTCACCAGACTTAAATCCGATTGAGAACCTCTGGTGGGACTCAAAGAAAGCAGTTGCAGCGCGCAAGCCTAAGAATGTGACTGAACTGAAGGCTTTTGCCCATGAAGAATGGGCGAAGATACCCGTAGATCGCTGCAAGACACTTGTGTTAAGCTATGCTTCACGTTTAAAAGCTGTTATAACTGGAAAAGGATGTTGTACTAAGTACTAAGATTGAATGTCACTTGGGGGTTGAATAAAACTGATAATGATGTGAGCACAGAAAAGACATTTGTGGTTATTTCATTATAAATGTTATGTTATATTTGTCTGACTTACAAGTGCCTCTTTGATTTAATTGTAAACAAGATGACTGAAATGATCAAAATCAATGTCAAACTGGCCAAAACACTCAATTTCAGTGGGGGTTGAATAATTTTGAACACAACTGTAGATATGAACACTCACTACCGTCTATGGTTATCTCTCTCAAATTTAGGCAGCTTACCTGGAGTCCATGGTTCCTTGGTCCTTACTACTCCCCTTGACTCTCCCAGATACTCAAACACTCAATGAAAAGTGGGAGCGGTGGGACCTGGTTGATACCTATTCTCCAGTCCCACTTTACTATTACCATCGCTACTCCCTTACCCCCCTCTCCCTTACCCGCTCCCCCCTTTCCCTCCCCTCCTTTCCCTAATATTGTTATTGCTTATCCTTTAAGGGTCCTGTGTCACCCTATTTCTGTTATAACATGACCTACATATACTGCTATTGTATAACTAAGACTAACTGTACGAGTAAGCTTCATTGTGAACCAAACTATTATGTTATCTTACTCCTTTACTTCTTTAAAACAAATAAAAAAGATTTATTCTAAATCTTTCAGGTGGCCGATCACAGTCCCACAGAAGTAGCCAAAGGAGGTGAAGAGACAGCAATTACGAAGTACACCTTTATTATTAATAGCACATGTTCAGTGGAGGGCTGTTATAGATTTTGTATTAGGGCCCAAGACTCTAAAGTTACTCATCTTCACAGTCCTATATTTCAACTCAGTGGAGGGAATGTATTAAAGGGGTTGTCTCACTTCAGCAAGTGGCATTTATCATGTAGAGGGGAATCACAGAGCCACCACCATTAGAACGTAACTTTTATTACATAATTAATTAAATATAAAATAAACAATAACCCCCAGTTTGTGTTAAATTCCAAGGGCAGGGTGGGGACCAGAGTCAGAAAGGCTGTCCCTAAATGTTGTCCCTAGTATGCTGGAGCCCTGCCTAAAAACAGAATAGGGGCTATCCTGTGTCAGAAACCTCCTATTGTCCCTAAGGAGTCTCTGACACAGATTAAACCACCACCAAAAGTGTAAATCCGTCAATATTGCTGTCGAGTCTTTCTTTGTTATATATATATATACAGTATATATATACAGTACAGACCAAAAGTTTGGACACACCTTCTCATTCAAAGAGTTTTCTTTATTTTCATGACTATGAAGGCATCAAAACTATGAATTAACACATGTGGAATTATATACATAACAAACAAGTGTGAAACAACTGAAAATATGTCATATTCTAGGTTCTTCAAAGTAGCCACCTTTTGCTTTGATTACTGCTTTGCACACTCTTGGCATTCTCTTGATGAGCTTCAAGAGGTAGTCCCCTGAAATGGTCTTCCAACAGTCTTGAAGGAGTTCCCAGAGATGCTTAGCACTTGTTGGCCCTTTTGCCTTCACTCTGCGGTCCAGCTCACCCCAAACCATCTCGATTGGATTCAGGTCCGATGACTGTGGAGGCCAGGTCATCTGGCGCAGCACCCCATCACTCTCCTTCATGGTCAAATAGCCCTTACTTTCAAAGTTTTCCCAATTTTTCGGCTGACTGACTGACCTTCATTTCTTAAAGTAATGATGGCCACTCGTTTTTCTTTACTTAGCTGCTTTTTTCTTGCCATAATACAAATTCTAACAGTCTATTCAGTAGGACTATCAGCTGTGTATCCACCTGACTTCTCCTCAACGCAACTGATGGTCCCAACCCCATTTATAAGGCAAGAAATCCCACTTATTAAACCTGACAGGGCACACCTGTGAAGTGAAAACCATTTCAGGGGACTACCTCTTGAAGCTCATCAAGAGAATGCCAAGACTGTGCAAAGCAGTAATCAAAGCAAAAGGTGGCTACTTTGAAGAACCTAGAATATGACATATTTTCAGTTGTTTCACGCTTGTTTGTTATGTATATAACTCCACATGTGTTAATTCATAGTTTTGATGCCTTCAGTGTGAATCTACAATTTTCATAGTCATGAAAATAAAGAAAACTCTTTGAATGAGAAGGTGTGTCCAAACTTTTGGTCTGTACTGTATATATAAAGAAGGAAAATAATGGCAGCACTGGAAAAAACAAATGCTGGCGGGTGCTAAGTCCAGGGATGTCGCTGCTTACCCCATGTAGATAAAGACAAAAAGCGGACAGCACTCCAAGTAAAAAAGCAATTGGTGTTTATTCACCCATGTGGAAGGCAACGTTTCAGCTCATACAAGAGCCTTTCTCAAGCTTGAGAAAGGCTCTTGTATGAGCTGAAACGTTGCCTTCCACATCGGTGAATAAACACCAATTGCTTTTTTACTTGGAGTGCTGTCCGCTTTTTATCTTTATATATATATATATATATATATATATATATATATATATATACACATACACTGCTCAAAAAAATAAAGGGAACACAAAAATAACACATCCTAGATCTGAATTAATTAAATATTCTTCTGAAATACTTTGTTCTTTACATAGTTGAATATGCTGACAACAAAATTACACAAAAATTAAAAAATGGAAATCAAATTTTTCAACCCATGAAGGTCTGGATTTGGAGTCACACTCAAAATTAAAGTGGAAAAACACACTACAGGCTGATCCAACTTTGATGTAATGTCCTTAAAACAAGTCAAAATGAGGCTCAGTAGTGTGTGTGGCCTCCACGTGCCTGTATGACCTCCCTACAACGCCTGTGCATGCTCCTGATGAGGTGGCGGACGGTCTCCTGAGGGATCTCCTCCCAGACCTGGACTAAAGCATCTGCCAACTCCTGGACAGTCTGTGGTGCAACGTGACGTTGGTGGATAGAGCGAGACATGATGTCCCAGATGTGCTCAATTGGATTCAGGTCTGGGGAACGGGCGGGCCAGTCCATAGCATCAATGCCTTCGTCTTGCAGGAACTGCTGACACACTCCAGCCACATGAGGTCTAGCATTGTCTTGCATTAGGAGGAACCGCACCAGCATATGGTCTCACAAGGGGTCTGAGGATCTCATCTCGGTACCTAATGGCAGTCAGGCTACCTCTGGCGAGCACAAGGAGGGCTGTGCGGCCCTCCAAAGAAATGCCACCCCACACCATTACTGACCCAATGCCAAACCGGTCATGCTGGAGGATGTTGCAGGCAGCAGAACGTTCTCCACGGCGTCTCCAGACTCTGTCACATGTGCTCAGTGTGAACCTGCTTTCATCTGTGAAGAGCACAGGGCGCCAGTGGTGAATTTGCCAATCTTGGTGTTCTCTGGCAAATGCCAAACGTCCTGCACGGTGTTGGGCTGTAAGCAGAACCCCCACCTGTGGACGTTGGGCCCTCATATCACCCTCATGGAGTCTGTTTCTGACCGTTTGAGCAGACACATGCACATTTGTGGCCTGCTGGAGGTCATTTTGCAGGGCTCTGGCAGTGCTCCTCCTGTTCCTCCTTGCACAAAGGCGGAGGTAGCGGTCCTGCTGCTGGGTTGTTGCCCTCCTACGGCCTCCTCCACGTCTCCTGATGTACTGGCCTGTCTCCTGGTAGCGCCTCCATGCTCTGGACACTACGCTGACAGACACAGCAAACCTTCTTGCCACAGCTCGCATTGATGTGCCATCCTGGATAAGCTGCACTACCTGAGCCACTTGTGTGGGTTGTAGACTCCGTCTCATGCTACCACTAGAGTGAAAGTACCGCCAGCATTCAAAAGTGACCAAAACATTAGCCAGGAAGCATAGGAACTGAGAAGTGGTCTGTGGTCACCACCTGCAGAACCACTCCTTTATTGGGGGTGTCTTGCTAATTGCCTATAATTTCCACCTGTTGTCTATCCCATTTGCACAACAGCATGTGAAATTGATTGTCACTCAGTGTTGCTTCCTAAGTGGACAGTTTGATTTCACAGAAGTGTGATTGACTTGGAGTTACATTGTGTTGTTTAAGTGTTCCCTTTATTTTTTTGAGCAGTGTATATATATATATATATATATATATGTGTGTCTTATATATATAAAAATGAGTTTCTGTCTGTCTGTCTGTCTAGACATTCTTTATGCGCGACCAAACTACTGGACCGGTCTTTACCAAATTTGGAGTCACACTCAAAATTAAAGTGGAAAAACACACTACAGGCTGATCCAACTTTGATGTAATGTCCTTAAAACAAGTCAAAATGAGTCTCAGTAGTGTGTGTGGCCTCCACGTACCTGTATGACCTCCCTACAACGCCTGTGCATGTTCCTGATGAGGTGGCGGACGGTCTCCTGAGGTATCTCCTCCCAGACCTGGACTAAAGCATCTGCCAACTCCTGGACAGTCTGTGGTGCAACGTCACGTCGGTGGATAGAGCGAGACATGATGTCCCAGATGTGCTCAATTGGATTCAGGTCTGGGGAACGGGCGGGCCAGTCCATAGCATCAATGCCTTCGTCTTGCAGGAACTGCTGACACACTCCAGCCACATGAGGTCTAGCATTGTCTTGCATTATGAGGAACCCAGGGCCAACCGCACCAGCATATGGTCTCACAAGGGGTCTGAGGATCTCATCTCGGTACCTAATGGCAGTCAGGCTACCTCTGGCGAGCACAAGGAGGGCTGTGCGGCCCTCCAAAGAAATGTCACCCCACACCATTACTGACCCAATGCCAAACCGGTCATGCTGGAGGATGTTGCAGGCAGCAGAACGTTCTTCACTGCGTCTCCAGACTCTGTCACATGTGCTCAGTGT
Source organism: Bufo bufo (assembly GCF_905171765.1). Lineage (NCBI taxonomy): Eukaryota > Metazoa > Chordata > Amphibia > Anura > Bufonidae > Bufo > Bufo bufo. The sequence goes on from NC_053389.1 coordinate 644,746,355, forward strand.
GAACCTGCTTTCATCTGTGAAGAGCACAGGACGCCAGTGGTGAATTTGCCAATCTTGGTGTTCTCTGGCAAATGCCAAATGTCCTGCACGGTGTTGGGCTGTAAGCAGAACCCCCACCTGTGGACGTTGGGCCCTCATATCACCCTCATGGAGTCTGTTTCTGACCGTTTGAGCAGACACATGCACATTTGTGGCCTGCTGGAGGTCATTTTGCAGGGCTCTGGCAGTGCTCCTCCTGTTCCTCCTTGCACAAAGGCGGAGGTAGCGGTCCTGCTGCTGGGTTGTTGCCCTCCTACGGCCTCCTCCACGTCTCCTGATGTACTGGCCTGTCTCCTGGTAGCGCCTCCATGCTCTGGACACTACGCTGACAGACACAGCAAACCTTCTTGCCACAGCTCGCATTGATGTGCCATCCTGGATAAGCTGCACTACCTGAGCCACTTGTGTGGGTTGTAGACTCCGTCTCATGCTACCACTAGAGTGAAAGTACCGCCAGCATTCAAAAGTGACCAAAACATCAGCCAGGTAGCATAGAAACTGAGAAGTGGTCTGTGGTCACCACCTGCAGAACCACTCCTTTATTGGGGGTGTCTTGCTAATTGCCTATAATTTCCACCTGTTGTCTATCCCATTTGCACAACAGCATGTGAAATTGATTGTCACTCAGTGTTGCTTCCTAAGTGGACAGTTTGATTTCACAGAAGTGTGATTGACTTGGAGTTACATTGTGTTGTTTAAGTGTTCCCTTTATTTTTTTGAGCAGTGTATATATATATATATATATATATATATATATATATATGTGTGTCTTATATATATAAAAATGAGTTTCTGTCTGTCTGTCTGTCTAGACATTCTTTATGCGCGACCAAACTACTGGACCGGTCTTTACCAAATTTGGAGTCACACTCAAAATTAAAGTGGAAAAACACACTACAGGCTGATCCAACTTTGATGTAATGTCCTTAAAACAAGTCAAAATGAGTCTCAGTAGTGTGTGTGGCCTCCACGTACCTGTATGACCTCCCTACAACGCCTGTGCATGTTCCTGATGAGGTGGCGGACGGTCTCCTGAGGTATCTCCTCCCAGACCTGGACTAAAGCATCTGCCAACTCCTGGACAGTCTGTGGTGCAACGTCACGTCGGTGGATAGAGCGAGACATGATGTCCCAGATGTGCTCAATTGGATTCAGGTCTGGGGAACGGGCGGGCCAGTCCATAGCATCAATGCCTTCGTCTTGCAGGAACTGCTGACACACTCCAGCCACATGAGGTCTAGCATTGTCTTGCATTATGAGGAACCCAGGGCCAACCGCACCAGCATATGGTCTCACAAGGGGTCTGAGGATCTCATCTCGGTACCTAATGGCAGTCAGGCTACCTCTGGCGAGCACAAGGAGGGCTGTGCGGCCCTCCAAAGAAATGTCACCCCACACCATTACTGACCCAATGCCAAACCGGTCATGCTGGAGGATGTTGCAGGCAGCAGAACGTTCTTCACTGCGTCTCCAGACTCTGTCACATGTGCTCAGTGTGAACCTGCTTTCATCTGTGAAGAGCACAGGACGCCAGTGGTGAATTTGCCAATCTTGGTGTTCTCTGGCAAATGCCAAATGTCCTGCACGGTGTTGGGCTGTAAGCAGAACCCCCACCTGTGGACGTTGGGCCCTCATATCACCCTCATGGAGTCTGTTTCTGACCGTTTGAGCAGACACATGCACATTTGTGGCCTGCTGGAGGTCATTTTGCAGGGCTCTGGCAGTGCTCCTCCTGTTCCTCCTTGCACAAAGGCGGAGGTAGCGGTCCTGCTGCTGGGTTGTTGCCCTCCTACGGCCTCCTCCACGTCTCCTGATGTACTGGCCTGTCTCCTGGTAGCGCCTCCATGCTCTGGACACTACGCTGACAGACACAGCAAACCTTCTTGCCACAGCTCGCATTGATGTGCCATCCTGGATAAGCTGCACTACCTGAGCCACTTGTGTGGGTTGTAGACTCCGTCTCATGCTACCACTAGAGTGAAAGTACCGCCAGCATTCAAAAGTGACCAAAACATCAGCCAGGTAGCATAGAAACTGAGAAGTGGTCTGTGGTCACCACCTGCAGAACCACTCCTTTATTGGGGGTGTCTTGCTAATTGCCTATAATTTCCACCTGTTGTCTATCCCATTTGCACAACAGCATGTGAAATTGATTGTCACTCAGTGTTGCTTCCTAAGTGGACAGTTTGATTTCACAGAAGTGTGATTGACTTGGAGTTACATTGTGTTGTTTAAGTGTTCCCTTTATTTTTTTGAGCAGTGTATATATATATATATATATATATATATATATACATATATATGTGTGTGTCTTATATATATAAAAATGAGTTTCTATCTGTCTGTCTGTCTAGACATTCTTTATGCGCGACCAAACTACTGGACCGGTCTTTACCAAATTTGGTAAAGGTCAGGTGTCCGGGAAGATTTTAGACCAGGTCTCAGCTCTCTAGGACGTACCGTTCCTGAGATATTCGCTCTCTAGGACATACCGTTCCTGAGATATTCCCAAAAAATGACCCACATTAGCCAATACAAGCCTGCAAGTCTTTCTCTTCAAATCCCAACTGCCATAAACACAGCTTTACTCCAGGTTTCCATAACAACCCAGCCATTTTTCTTTACTGCTTAAAGGGGCGGGCACTGTGGAGGTCACTGTTTTTAAAGGGGCGGGCACAGAGGAGGTCACTGTTATTAAAGGGGCGGGCACTGTGGAGGTCACTGTTATTAAATGGGTGGGCACTGTGGAGGTCACTGTTATTAAAAGGGTGGGCGCTATGAAGGTCACTGTTAAAGGGATACTGTAAAAGTCACTGTTAAAGGGGCGGTCACTGTGAAAGTCACTGTTAAAGGGGGGTAACTGTGAAAGTCACTGTTAAAGGGGCGATCACTGTTAAAGGGGCGGTCACTGTGAAAGTCACTGTTAAAGGGGAGGTCACTGTGAAATTCACTGTTAAAGGGGTGGTCATTGTAAAAGTCACTGTTAAAGGGGCGGTCACTGTGAAAGTCACTGTTAAAGGGGGGTAACTGTGAAAGTCACTGTTAAAGGGGCGATCACTGTTAAAGGGCCGGTCACTGTGAAAGTCACTGTTAAAGGGGCGGTCACTGTAAAAGTCACTGTTAAAGGTGCAGCCACTGTGAAAGTCACTGTTAAAGGGAACCTGTCACTGGGATTTTGTGTATAGAGCTGAGGGCATGGGCTGCTAGATGGCCACTAGCACATCCGCAATACCCAGTCCCCATAGCTCTGTGTGTTTTTATTGTGTAAAAAAACGATTTGATACATATGCAAATTAACCTGAGATGAGTCCTGTACGTGAGATGAGTCAGAGACAGGACTGATCTCAGGTTAATTTGCATATGTATCAAATCGGTTTTTTTACACAATAAAAGCACACAGAGCTATGGGGACTGGATATTGCGGATGTGCTAGCGGCCATCCTCAGCTCTATACACAAAATCCCGGTGACAGGTTCCCTTTAAAGGGGCGGTCACTGTGAAAGTCACTGTTAAAAAGGCGGTCACTGTTAAAGGGGTGGTCATTGTGAAAGTCACTGTTAAAGGGGCGGTCACTGTGAAAGTCACTGTTAAAGGGGCGGCCACTGTGAAAGTCACTGTTAAAGGGGCGGTCACTGTTAAAGGGGCGGCCACTGTGAAAGTCACTGTTAAAGGGGCGGTTACTGTGAAAGTCACTGTTAAAGGGGCGGCCACTGTGAAAGTCACTGTTAAAGGGGCAGCCACTGTGAAAGTCACTGTTAAAGGGGCGGTCACTGTGAAAGTCACTGTTAAAGGGGCGGTCACTGTTAAAGGGGTGGTCATTGTGAAAGTCACTGTTAAAGGGGCGGCCACTGTGAAAGTCACTGTTAAAGGGGCGGCCACTGTGAAAGTCACTGTTAAAGGGGCGGTGTCACGGATGGTGTACAGGAAACAAGACAATGCAAAATAATCTATGACTCACTGGATCCACAACTAAGGAACAAAAGGGAGACCCCTGCATGAGACCTGGCACACTCTCCCTGACTGCTCAGCCTATGCGAACACCCCAAAGGTGGATGGTCGCATATCCACGTACCTCGACTATCTAACGCCTGAAGACCCTACAATAGTGAGGGGACACGACCACCGGCTCCCTACACTAGACACGGAGGGAGTCAGGGTCTCCTAAGATCCAGCAAACAGAAAATCACAAATAAATATACAGCACTTATCTTGCAGAAGACTGGGATATAGGAACAGCATGCACACACACTCCAGGAAGTTGTATAAGCCGCACACTACTGCATTATGGGGAGGAATTTAAAGGGAAGCAATCAGTCCAACTGCATGACAGCTGAGAGAGGCTAACGAGATGAGGAACTGAAACCAAAACAAAGAAAACTCAAGGAGGAGGTTCTGAAAGGCTTCTGTCAGAGCTTCTCAGCTGTCTGGTTGTGACAGTACCCCTCCCTCTACAAGTGGACTCCGGACACTCAGAGCCCACCTTCTCAGGATGGGACCTATGGAAAGCCCTGATGAGACGAGTGGCCTTAATGTCCGTCACTGGGACCTACATCCTCTCCTCAGGACCATAACCCTCCCAATGAACGAGGTACTGGAGAGAACCGCGGACAAGACTAGAATCCACAATCCTAGAGACCTGAAATTCAAGATTCCCATCAACCATAATCGGAGGAGGGTACAATGGGTTGAACATAAGGTTTCAATAAGGACTTATGAAAAACATTATGGATCTTCCAAGTCTGAGGAAGATCAAGACGGTAGGCAACAGGATTGATGACAGACAGGATCTTGTAAGGCCCAATAAACCTAGGACTCAATTTCCAGGAGGGAACCTTCAATTTGATATTCTTGGTAGACAACCACACCAGATCACCAACATTCAGGTCCGGACCAGGCACACGTCTCTTATCTGCCACACGCTTATATCTCTCACTCATGCTCTTTAGATTATCCTGAATCTTTTGCCAAATAGATGACAAAGACGAGGAGAATCTGTCCTCATCAGGTAAACCAGAAGACCCCTCTCCCAAGAAAGTCCCAAACTGCGGATGAAACCCATATGCACCAAAAAATGGTGACTTATCAGAGGACTCCTGACGACGGTTATTTAAAGCAAACTCAGCAAGGGACAAAAAAGAACACCAATCCTCCTGATTCTCCGCCACAAAACAGCGCAGATATGTCTCCAGATTCTGATTGACGCGCTCCGTCTGGCCATTCGACTGCGGGTGGAAAGCAGAAGAGAATGAAAACCGAACCCCCAAGCAAGAACAGAAAGCCTTCCAGAATCTGGAAACAAACTGCGTGCCCCTATCAGAGACTATGTCTGAAGGAATACCATGCAATTTGACAATGTGGTCAATGAATGCCTGCGCCAGCGTCTTAGCATTGGGCAAACCCGGAAAAGGGATGAAATGCACCATTTTGCTAAAACGGTCCACCACCACCAGAATCACAGTCTTCCCCGAGGAACGAGGCAGGTCCGTTATGAAGTCCATGGACAGATGTGTCCAAGGACGGGAAGGAATGGGTAAGGGAAGGAGAGGACCTGATGGCTGTGAATGAGGGACTTTGGCACGAGCGCAAGTCTCGCAGGCTGCCACAAAACCCTCAACCGACTTACGAAGCGCAGGCCACCAGAATCTCCGAGCGATGAGATCCAGTGTGGCTCTTGCCCCTGGGTGCCCAGCAAGCACCGTATCGTGGTGTTCCTTAAAAATCTTGTGTCTCAAAGCGAGAGGCACAAACAACCTCCCAGGAGGACAAAGATCAGGAGCCTCTGACTGGGCTGCCTGCACCTCTGCCTCCAATTCAGGAAAAAGAGCAGAGACCACCACACCTTCAGCCAAAATGGGACCCGGGTCTTCAAAATTCCCACCTCCCGGAAAACAACGTGACAGGGCATCTGCCTTCACATTCTTAACCCCAGGGCGGAACGTATCAACAAAATCAAACCTTGAAAAGAACAAAGACCATCTGGCCTGTCTCGGGTTCAGACGCTTGGCTGACTCAAAGTAGGCCAGATTTTTATGGTCAGTAAACACGGTAATAGGGTGTCTGGCTCCCTCGAGCCAATGGCGCCATTCCTCAAAAGCCAACTTGATGGCCAACAATTCCCTATCTCCCACATCGTAATTTCTCACTGCGGAGGAGAGTTTCTTTGAGAAAAAGGCACACGGTCGCCATTTGGCAGGAGAGGAACCCTGAGACAAGACCGCACCCACATCTACCTCAGAAGCATCAACCTCAACTATGAAGGGTAAAGAAATATCAGGTTGTACCAGGATGGGAGCGGAAGCAAAACTCTGCTTGATATTAGAAAAAGCCTTACGCGCCTCTACCGACCAGGAAGAAAAATCTACCCCCTTTCTGGTCATATCAGTGAGTGGTTTAACAACAGAGGAATAATTCAAAATAAACTTCCTGTAATAATTGGCAAAGCCCAAAAAACGCATCAGCGCCTTCTGATTCTCAGGAAGCTCCCACTCAAGCACAGCGCGGACCTTCTCGGGGTCCATGCGAAAACCAGAAGCGGAGAGAAGAAACCCCAGAAATTGAATTTCTGGAACCGCAAACACACATTTTTCCAGTTTCGCGTATAATTTATTCTCCCGCAGGATGAGCAAGACCTGACGTAAGTGTTCCTTATGAGTTTTGAAATCAGGAGAAAAAATCAAAATGTCATCCAAATACACTAATACAAATTTTCCCATTAAATGATAAAAAATGCTGTTCACGAAATGCTGAAAAACGGCTGGGGCATTCATCAAACCAAAAGCCATAACCAAATTCTCAAAATGGCCCTCAGGGGTATTGAAGGCCGTCTTCCATTCGTCTCCTTCTCTGACCCTGACCAGGTTGTATGCCCCTCTTAGGTCTAATTTGGAAAAGACTTTAGCCCCAACAACCTGGTTAAACAGGTCCGGGATCAGAGGAAGCACATAAGGGTCACGAATAGTGATACTGTTCAGCTCCCTGAAATCCAGACAAGGTCTTAAAGAACCATCTTTTTTCTTAACAAAGAAAAAACCAGCGGCAACAGGTGACTTCGAGGGTCGTATGTGTCCTTTTCTCAGACTCTCAGAGATATAAGTACGCATAGCGACCCTCTCAGGTTGGGAAAGATTGTATAAACGAGATTTAGGCAGTTTGGCGCCTGGGATGAGATTAATAGGGCAATCGTACTCCCTGTGCGGGGGCAAATCCTGAACTCCACTCTCAGAGAAGACATCCGAAAATTCAGAGAGGAAAGGTGGTACAATCTTAGTAGAAACCTCAGAAACAGATGTCGTGAGGCAATTCTCTCTGCAAAAGTCACTCCAACCATTTATTTGCCTCGCTTGCCAATCAATGGTGGGGTTATGTTTAGTGAGCCAGGGTAGCCCTAACACTAGAGGAGTAGGCAAACCGCTAAGGACGAAACATGACACATCCTCAACATGAGTATCACTCACAATTAAACGGATATTGTGAACTATGCCCTTTAATGATCTCTGAGAAAGTGGAGCGGAATCAATAGCAAAAACAGGAATATCCTTTCCCAAAGAGCATACCTGGAAACCATGAGTTATTGCAAATTGACTATCAATAAGATTGACAGCTGCTCCACTATCCACAAAAATCTCACAAAAAATGCTCTTGCTCTCTAGCGCCACCCTAGCAGGCAGGACAAAACGGGAACTACAAGCAAACGGAAAACCTTCAATTTCCGCCTCAACCCTGCCAATAGTAACAGACGGAACATTTTTAAAAGATTTTTTCCTTTTTGTTTCTTTATTACTCCGAGAAAACTGCCTGAATCTCCTAGAGGGACAAACATTTGCCAAATGATTTATACCTCCACAACAAAAACAAACCCTGCCATGCGGGCTGAATCTTCTATTGTCAGAGGCAATCAACCCCAGCTGCATGGGCTCCTGCTCAGAAGGGGATGACAGCGACTGAGACCCCTGCGCACAGAATGAGACCGCTGCACTGTCCCGGGACTGAGTATGATAGGAAGGAGAGATCTCTCCTCTCTCTCTAAGACGCCTGTCAATACGAACGGCCTGAGACATAGCAGAGTCCAAGGAGATAGGCCTCTCAGCGAAAAGGCCCAGGACTGAGCGTTACCCCTGAGCAGCGATATAATGATCCCCACCCTCCGTTCCTCATCACCAGAGAAATGGGGAAGAAGGCGAAAATGGAGTTTGCAAGCCTCTCTAAAACGCACAAAATTCTCACTACCCCCGGAGAACGTATCCAGGAGCGAGATCTTAGGCTCAGAACAAACTCCATGAACGCAAGCTGAACCGGTCAATTGAAACTGAGAAAAAGTCTTACGGAGATCAGCTACCTCCAATGAAAGACCCTGGAAGCGTT